>NC_133386.1:142538038-142838395 GCF_047511655.1 Castor canadensis
AATTATTTTGGTCATGGGAATATGTAAGTGAATAAATGTATTGACTCATAGACTAGCTTGGAAAACTCCAAGTTGGATAAACGCAAAGATAAGAGAAACAAGGAAGATTTTAAGGTAGAACAAAGGAGGAGAATTTGCAATTGTCCTAAAGAGTATAAGAAGATTTCTGTCTGCATATATTAGTGCTCTTGAGTCTTAAAGAATAAGCAAATATTGTTGAAGTGAATATGGTAGGCATAATGGCTTCCAAAACATGTCCATGTTTTGAACCTCTGAATATGCTTTTCATGGGAAAAGGAATTTTGCATATACAACTAAGATTATGCACCTTAAAACATGGTTTCCTTTATTATTTTGGGGTGGTGATATTGGTCCTAATCTAAGCACATGAGCCCTTAAATGACAAATTTTTCAGGCTATAGAAGAAAAGATGCATCAGATAAATGAAAGATTTGAAGCATGAGGGACACCCAACTCATCATTACTTGTAAGAGTCAAATGAAAAGCATGAGAGTTATTGTGGGCAGCTTCTAGGAGTAGAGACCCATTGATAGATAGATAACTAGTAAGGGAATGGAAACACTAGCTCTACAACCACAGAAAACTGAATTGAACCAACAGCTTGAATGAGCTTCAAACCAAAGTATTCTTCAAAATTTTGACATACAGAAATGATAAGAGATTTTTGTTGTTTTAAACTGCCAGATGTATAATTATTTCTTGTGGCAGCAATTGAAAACTAATATAGGGAGACTTAGGCAAAAGGGAAAGGACAAGCAAAGAAAAAAGATTGTCATTACTGGCAGATATGACAATAATAACAGAAGAATGAGTGTTGAAAGGGAATGCTGGAGGAGGAAAAGAGCAACAAAACAAACGAGGATTCCATGGTTTAATGAGCAAAAAATTAGGGCTGGAACCATGGCTCAAGAGGTAGAGAGCACCTGCCTCAGAAACTCAAGGCCCTGAGTTCAAACCCCAATGCCACCAAAAAAAAAACAAACCAAGAAATTACACATCAAGCTGTAAAGGCTATAAGTACTGAAAATGGTGGGACCAAATAATTTAGAGAATAAGGAGATTTCCACAACTGCTATAAGCAGGAGAAACAAGACACATTCAGATTCAGTGATAGGAAGTTGAGAGTGCCTGTGTAACCACATCAATATTCTTCTAATGTAAAAGATAAAATCATAAGCTAGCAGTTGGAGATTGAGTAACAAGTATAGGTGGTTTGAGAGCTAAGAAGGTGTGAAATGGGGGCTGGAGATTTAGATCAGTGGTAGAGAGTTTGCTTAGTGTGTACAAGGGACTGGGTTTGATTCCAGGTGCCACAAAAAAAAGAAGGTATGAAATGGGAAATATAGAAGCACCTATAACTATTATTTTGTGTTCATTATAACTTAGGCTAATTATACCACTGAGATTATCATTATATTAAATCTGTCTACACTCTTAATTATACTACTCTTGTACTAAAATCTTTTTCATTTCTTAACAACCTGCCCTGGTAACCCTCTTTCTCCTTCCCATGCCTGTTATAGAACTATGTCACACTTGCTTGTTGACACTTTATTGTAGGAAGTATTGCATGTGTTTTATTTTGCTTTTGATTTACACAAAATAATTGTACATGTTGGTGAACTAAAATTCTTTGTGTTGATGCATGTATATATTGTGTAATAATCAACTGGGGTAATTGACATATACATCACATTTAAAATTTATTATTTCTTTGTAGTGAGAACAAAATTTTCTCTCTAGATATTTGAAAATATGCAATGCATTATTGTTAAATACAGTCCTCCCTTAGGACACCGGTATCCTTTCTTTTTGTCTAATTGTAGCATTGTACCTATTGACTGAACATTTTGCATCATTCTTCCTACTCTACTCTCCAGCCCAAGATTACACACATGCATGACATAATTAGGTATTTGTCTTCCTGTAGATGACTTGCTTCACTTAACCTCATGTTCTCCAAGCTACTTTAACTGGATACCATGCTTTTCATTTCTATGCAACTCTGTTTTTCTCTTTTTCCTCAATTGTTTATTTAAAAATAAAAACTTTCCCTATGTCATACACTATGGCTAGGCACCTTTAAAGGTTCATATTGTACTTAGGATATACTTAACTACAAAATGTTACTACATAGTACTGATTCTCTTCATCATTTTGAGATGGGCACAATTATCGAGGGACTAACTATGTAGTATTTCTCATCTGTGAAACATAGCAGCTCAAGTAGGCAAGACCATATGTCTTTTTTTCTTCATAGCTCTGAAGTCATTAATTCAGATCTGACCTTGATTTTATATGGTCACTGTTGGACGTTTTTTAGAAGTAGGAGATTTTGTTTTAGAAGTGGAGTATATGTGTGAATATCCACGTTAGAAGCATTTTCTAGTGAAATGGAGTAGAGGTGCAGCACCCTATGTCCTCAAACTGTAGTGTGATATATACACGTTGGATTTAATGAGTTCTGTGCAATGTGAGTTAGGCACAGCAAGAAGTACAGGATGTGAACTGAGGTTTCATGACTGTGTGGATGTATACTCAGAAAAGCAAAAGTCAACTAATTGGTCTTAAATTTCCTTCAGTAATCCCTCCTACACCTCCCATACCCCATGTAGCAACATAATTTTGGGAAATGGCTTCACCTACTTTTCTGTAGGCTAAATGTATTGGAATTTGCTTTAAGCATCTCAACTAGCCACTTAAACTGGATGGCCCCTGGATGCACCCTACTCCCCAGCCCACACAGATAAGTGTCCCTAGTCTTGCTCTAAAACACAAGGAATAATTTATGTTATAGTTCTAGATGAGTGAGATATGAACCAATCAGTCTACCTCAGCAGTGGAGGCTAAATCAGAAAGAGGCTGAAAAAGACAAGACTTTAGATCAGATACATGTTATGATTTTGATAACCAGTGCTCTATGATGGTAAGAATATCACTATAATCCTAGTTCTCACTAGTGAACTAGGGAAATAGTCAGATAGATCTCAGGATGTGTTCTGAAAGAGCCATAAGCACAGTATTTAATAGAAGAAGTAGTAGAGGACTGTCAGGAGCAAGTATCTGAGGAGCCCCTTGACTGATGGATTCTCAGTGTCTTAATTTATTGAATGTGTTATGAAAAACATTAGCCTAGATGTTCCTAGAAAGCTCTACAAGGTCACATAAAAGGGCCAACTCATTGTTTCAAAGTCCTTTATGTTTAAACAACAAGCTAAGGTCCTGGCATTGAAATTTTTTTTTCCATTTATGATAGCAGTAAATTCATTATGCCATTTTTATGAAAGATTCAAAAATCATTAAATGGCAACCCTGTTTAAAATGTTTATTTAAACTCCTAAGCCATTCACAATGCTGTCAGCACATTAATTTTCTGTGGTTATGTAATATAGTCTTGCATAAATATGTAAGTTACATTTGTGGCATGTTTAACAGTAAAAATTTATTTTTTTTATTCACTAATAGTGCATATGGCATTTAGGCTATGATCAATAACAAAAGTTTCAATTATAATCATTCTTTAGTAAAGTTATGATCTATTTTACAGTAAAACATGTTTGGATGTGATAATTCAAGTATATAGAAATTGCTGACATATAAACATATGCAAATGTAATAATATAATAATTTCATTTCCCAATTTATTTTGTGTGTCTAGTATATTTCAAACTCCATGTTAGAGGCTGCAGAGTAAAATTATAAATAAAACATGGTTCCTGCCATTCAGTTGTTTATTGTTTAGTTAAGGATATAAATTAAACAAACTAACATGCAATTACTGTGAGTACACTGTGAACACAAGGCAGGTTGTGAGCAATTATACATAAGTTTAATGTTCAGAAAAATCCTATAAAAATATTTCTTTATGGCTCATGCAGTTCATATTTTGAAACTGAACAGAGAATTTAGCATTTACTCTTGATGAATAAAACTAAGAAGTAAATAAGCTGTATATATATATATATTATTACATAAATTTTAGAATAATATATTTAAGTAACATTGCAAAAAGACCTCTGAGGTAGATAGATCAGATAATGCTGTCTCTTTTCACAGGTAAAGAAATTAATACTGAGAGATTAATTCCACTTACACAGAATCTCACCTCATTTATGCTTTCTCCTATGGGGTGATTATCGGGCCACAAGAAGAGAAACATTTTCTGATGTGATACTCAGATTTGAGAAAAATCAGTATAGTTCATGTTTATTCATTAATTTACTCATTATTTACTTCTCAGTTATTTACTCATTACTATTTGTTAACCTACTTTTTCACTTATTCTTTCATTAATGCTGTAGCACCATCTGATGCTATTTAAATGAAGGACACATGGTGACTCTAATATGAATGTAGGGAGTAGAATAGACAAGATTGCTGCCTTAGAGAGCTCCAATTCCAACAGGAAAAACAGATAGACATGAAAAATGAGGAAGGAGCTCAGGAAACTTAAGTTGTTGAGTTCAATGGAGGTGAAACCAAATGCCTATATACCTCTGATCTCCCATGTGAAAAAAACCCCAAATCCTAAGACTCCGAAAGTGTAACTCTATTTAAATACCAAAGTTTTCAAACCACAAACTTCACAATGTTTCAAACATCATGGTGGCAAAGACCCTAATTTAAAACTGTCTTCACTAAAAACTTTCTGCTGCATAATAAGATCAGTTGCACTATCTTTCCTGATGTAACAGAAGATGACAGAGTGCAGGAGTGGCGCAGCTGACACTAGTGACCTTTCTGTTCCTCAGCATTTTCCCAGGAGTACACCAAACAAAAATAAAGACCAGACAAAGAAGAAAGAAGTGAAGAGCAGAGTGAGAGAGACTACAACAGAAGGGCAGAAGAAAAGGGTCAGAAAGAAAAGGATTGAAAAAATTGCAGAGACTAATATGAAGATGGGGAGGGGAAGTTGAGGAAAGGAGAAAGCAAGATCACAGAAGGAATTGCAGGCAGAAAGCTACATGACGGTGACCTTAGCCTACTCCACACCTTTCTGGGGAATGAGTTGTGCTTGTCCAGGCCAGGCTCAGGCCACACTCTTGCCACATTTTTCTGGAGTCACCTCTTAACCTCCGAGTAGTGAAAAGTCTATTGCAAGCCCTTATATTCCCTGCTGGGAATAGGCTTCTTACACAGGATCACAGTGTCTGCCCCTTATCTTCTTTTCCTTTGGGTAGTTTAGAAATCTGTGCAAAGGATAAGGTAGCACCCCTCTCCTCACAGCCATTCAGGACTTACCTATGTCCACTCCATGTCCTCATGGCTCCTGAGGTCCTGTAAGAGATATGTTCTGTAGATTCTCTGTCAAATGAAGTTTGAATACTAAAAGTTCTAATGATAATAAATGATAAACCAAGACTTAACTCATCCTTTCTCATCTGCAACCTCAAGCCCAGTTCCCACTCCAGTGTCATTTTCCCAAGGGATTTTCAGAAAGTAGACTATAGAGCTGGCTAACAGCATAGATAACAGAAATATAATATCATCAATGATACTCTGTGCTCCCCAAATGGCATCGCAAGCTTTATAAACCTTGCTTCTGTCATTCCTAGCAACCAAATTCATAGAGAGGGAATTTCATCTCATACTCTAGATGAGAAAATTAAGTGCTCAGTAGATTGAAGTACACTTAAAATTATAACACTACTAACAGGCAAACCTGCATTCAAACACAGACCATCCATTTATCCACTTAACATTTTCAGAACATATAATAAAGTTGAGCATGATGGTATACACCTATTATTCTAGCACTTGGGAGGCTGAGGCAGGTTATGAGTTTGAGGCCAGACTGTGCTGCATAGTGAGCTTGAGGCCAGCTTGAGTCACATAGTTGAACACACACACACACACACAACTGTGATGAATATCTTAATCCAGACAATTTTTTGGTACATGTTAATGGGCTTCATCATGTGTGTGTCAGGTAGTAAAGCACCTGCCTAGCAAGCACTGAGTTAAACCCTGATACAACAAAGAAATTATTTATGACTAGCATGCATATATTTCAACATGTGCATACAGTGTGAAATAATCAATTCCGGCCACAAACATTCGGGTTGACCATTTTTTAGTTTCTACATATAAGAGAGAGCATGTGATATTTATCTTCCTGTGCCTGGTTTATATCATTTAATGTACTCTAGTTCCAACCATTTTGCTGATGATGACAAAATCTCATTCTTCTTTATGGGTGAATAATACTCTACTATGTTTATTTGCTATATTTCTTTTATCCATTGATGAGCACCTAGGCCGATTCCATGTCTTAGTTATTATGAGCAGTAAAACACAATAAACGTAGTATACTGATTTTATTCCCTTTGGATATATACCCATAAGTCAGGGAGCTGGAACTTTTCAGGTTTTGAAGAACCTCCATACATTTCTGCATAATAACTCTACTAATTTCATTCTCACAAAAAGTGTATGAGAATCCCTCTTTCCCTATATTCTCACTAATATTTGTGATTATAGATTTCTTAAATAATATTCAATCTAACTAAGATGAGATAGTATCATCAAAATCACTACCTAACACAAGAACACAAAGATTGACACCATAGTTTTATTTTTAAAGTTTTATAATTTCCACATTTCAGGGATGGTGGTGTGGCTCAAGTGGTAAGGGTTCCTGCCTAACAAGTGTGAGACTGAGTTCAAACCCCAGTGCTGTGAAGGAAGGAAGGAAGGAAGGAGGGAGGGAGGGAGGGAGGGATACAAGGAAGAAAGAAAGAAAGGAAAAAGAAAAGTAAAATTTCATATCCCTATTTAGGTCTTTGATCTGTTTTGAATCAATTTTTTTGGCAATACTAGGGTTTGACCTCAGAGCTTCATGCTTGTGAGAGAGGCAATCTACCATTTGAGCCATGCCTCCAGACTTTTTTATTTTAGAGATAGGATCTCAAACCATTCTCTTATTTTGGGCTTCCCAACATAGCTGTAATTCAGGCATGTGCCATCATGCCCAGATTTTTTTCATTGAGTTTGGATCTCACAAACTTTTTTGCACAGGCTGTTCTGGAACTGTGATCCTCCCTATCTCAACCTCCCACATGACTTGGGATGACAGGCGTTCACCATGGAGCCTAACTGTTAATTGAGATGGGTCTTGTGAACTCCCTGCCTTGCCTGGCCTAGAACAGCAGTCATCCTGATCTCAGCCTCTCAAGTAAGTAGGATTACAAGTGTGAGATACTGGAGTCTGGCTTGAGTTAATTTTTGTATGTAGTTTAAGGGAGGAGAACATCTTCATTCTTTGGCATGTTCATATCTAATTATCTTGGCAACATTTGTTAGAATATAATCTTTTCCCAACTGAACAGTCATTGCTATAATTGGTAAAACAATTTTTAGATCAAAACCTAGTCAGTCACTTATCTTATATGATCTTAAGACACAACATAAATCTCATGTTCTTCATCTTTAAAGCAGAGACGATAATATCTTACACTCTTACTCGTTTGGTGGTTGTAACAAAGAGACTGTTAGCTTGACAAATGACAAGAATGCCATAAATTTGCCTTGAATTCCTTGATTATTTTTAGAAACAGGCGAACACAGACAGGGTAGAAATCTGGAACATTGACTCCAGTCAGTAATAGGGATGAAAAGAGTATTCTTGTATGGATTCTGGGGGTCAGAAAGATTCTTCTGAGTTCACTGAGAAAGGACAGACAAAGGGCCACTCTGTTCTGTCCATACTTCCTCATTAACAGCCCTTAACACTGTCAGCTACCTTCTCTTAGTCATGATTTCCAAGCAATTGCCATAACTTCTAACATCTCTTCAATTTCTTTTGTCACTTCATTGGTACTCTCTGTGTAATCTCAGGCCTTTATCATCGAATTTACCAAACAAACTCTGAACTTATCCCTGCAGTAAATCTTCTAGCACTTAACCATCCCTTCCCTCTATTACCAGAGTGGTTTTAAACAGGCTGTAACTTCTTTCTCAACCTTTTTAAGGGGAACAGATTGGTCTTTGGTTAAAATATTAACAACTACTAAGGCATGCATAGGAAAGAGTTCATCTACTGCAGTCACCATACACACACCCACACACACACTCATGATCCATTCACATACAGTTATTGCCTTTTCTTGTTTCTCTCCCATTCCATAGTGGATGGAGGCAGGATGGTAAAATTGGACCAGTCTGAATACCAAATGAGCTAATGTGAAGGAGGAAAAAAACATAATGTCAGGTAAACCATTCCAGCAGAAAGAGATACGTTTTTATGCACCTGTTTTATTTTGATTATGATTGTAAACATACCTATGAAAATCTGTCATCTGAGAAAACAAATTTCAGTTTTATGTTTCTAGTATTCTATGGTGCATCACTTCTCTCAGGCAACAAGGGATGATTTCAATTACTGATTTAGAGCAAGCTACTTCAATTATTCATTGAATCATCACACACCTGTCAAGGACACAGTTCCCCTGTCTTATACACCTTTATGAACAATGGGTTAATTTGGAGCAGAGTATTTTGACAGTGTTTGGAAGTTCTGAAACCAAACGCATCAGTAGCGTTAGAGGCAGGAGGCTATATAGTCAAGAAACTATTTTATCCTTTATTGCAGCAGTTGATTCTATAGAAGGACTTTGTGATGTGCTGTGTTTTTGTTGCCCTTCATTCAAATCAGCTTTATCACATACACCAAAATACACTGTTTTCTGAAGCCCATCCTTCAAAGTCTATGTCTGTGGACATCCTAATTTAAGGTTCTAATAACCAGAAGTTCCTCTCTTAATGAAGAAGCTAATTACATCAGTTACTGACTGCATTATGATGATGTTATCTACCTTGCAATCATTTTCTACTCTCTGCTATGGAAATAAATCAAGGTTCTCAGAGCTTAACATTTATCTAAATTAAAAACAACTAAGAGTTCATTTGCCACAATTCATTAATAAAGATTTTTAGATACAGAAACATATCAAAAGAAAATTTCAAATCTCTTTAAGGAACGCATTCCCCACCTAAAAATCAGGTTTATGATTATGAATTTATGGACTTCTCAGTGCTACATATGGCTGTATTAATATGGTGACAGGGACATGGGGCAGTCTGGCAAGAGAATCTGGCTGGGTCTGCTTCATGGGCTTGAAAAGCACAGCAACACAGAATCCAAACCCAGAGGGACCCTGTGCTTGGGTCAATGCTTTGCTACCATGTTCTTGAAAACCTTAATTTTTAAAGTGTATTTTGTAAAATAAAGACTAGTGGATAATGGAGCACATCCCCATGGTCATTCCTTTTATCACATAGTATTAGGGAGGCCCTGTATACATAGAAGATCATGACCCCAAATGTATAGGAATTCAGTAACATACATAATATTAAAGAAAAAAGGAGATGGAAAGAGGAAACAAAGTAAGAGAAGAGAAAATAAGCATAAAATTCACTAGGCATTTGTTGGAGTCAGCAGTGGGACCGTGCCTGTATGAGTTGGTATCTGTCCTTGTGAGAAAGTTCTAAGGAACTGAGGCAAAGGCCTCAGAAACAGATGTCCAGAAAAACAGCAGTGCTCAAGGTTCCCCAGATGGCTTCATGTCCTTCAGATGTAAATAAGAAGGTTATGCTGACAATACCACCACTTGAAAACACCAAGTTTGAATCAGGAAGCCTGAGACCTAATTTCAATTCAAACAGTAAGAAGCTTTGGGATTTGCACTATATCAGTTCACTTTTCTGAACTTGGACTTATCATTGGTAAGACAGAGGTGAGAACAATTATTATAATCTGTATCACAGCAATATTCTATTTTGAAGGATAGAGCTTATAAAAATGGGGAGGGCAATACTGCTTTTGTAACTTTTAAACTAATATACTTAACTCTCTCCTCAACCACAAAAATTATGTGAGATAAGTAGGATAAGTGCTGCCATTTTCAATTTAAGAAAGAGAAACTGAATCTCAAAAGGGCTCTTGGATTTATCAAATGCCAGATAAGGAGGATATAAAGAAGCTGAAACTGGGATTCCAGAGTCATTGCTCTTTAGAAATCAAGACTATCAGAGAAGTTAGGGCTTGATTATGGTCACATGAGAATCTTGTGTCTCAACCAAGGTTCAGATTTCTTGATATCCAACAAAGAATATTACATATTATTAAATACCCAATATGTCATTGAAGGATGATGGACATTATACAGGATATCCATTACCAACAGAAAATAATTCAGTGTTCCAGGATATTTTTACTGATAGCAACATTAGGATCCTCCTCTCTCTCCCTACATCCATTTTGATGGGTTTCATCATATGTGTGTCAGGTGGGAAAGCACTTGCCTAGCAAGAATGAGACGCTAAGTTCAAAACTTACTAATACAAAAAATTATACTTGACAAGCATGTATTAAATGTACATGTAAATGAGGTTCACTAGAATACTTCAACAATTGTACACTGTGTGCACTAATCAATTCCAGCCTCTACATACAGGTTAATCATTTTGGAGCTTCTACATTAAGAGAAAGCATATGATACTTGTCTTTCTGTGTCTGACTTATTTCATTTAATGGCCTCTAGTTCCATCCATTTTGCTGCTAATGACAAGATTTCTTTCTCTTAATAGCTGAAAAAATACGCTATCCTACATCTGACTCTATCAGCATTGGCATTTTGATCTCATTTTCACATTCAGACATTGCACTGGTGGGCTTGCAGGATAATAAATTGACTATGCAGTACTTGAGAGACTGTCTCCACAGCCAATATGTCTGACACATTTCATGCCCTATTCTGCAGTAACCAAAAAGTGTGCCCAAATTATTATGGAAATTCAATTATGAGGCTTGAATATACTTATGCTTGCATAACACTTTATGTATACTCAGGTTGTCTAGCACATTACCTATGATATTTCCTAAAAACCTGTTTGGTTTATAACTAGGTAAATACTTTACAAATTGGAATGAAGTGAAAGAAGCACAGACAGCACTAAGTCAAAAAGTCAATGACATTTACTAAGAATTGTCAGAAATGATTCTTTTAGTGAACATTGACCAAAATGTGTGGGTATGAACAGTATCATGAACGAATTGGAGGATATGATGGTATGAAGACAACCTTAGTTCAGTAGGAATTTGCAAAGCCCTAGATGAAATAATTTAAAAAGATGACTAAACACTAAATTAGAAAGGGAAGACTTCTGAGGAAAAGAGAAACTCACACTAATGTTAAAAAAAAAATTCTAGCAAAGGAGTCTGCAAAGAAACAAGTTTCCTTGGGTATTATAGAATGGCAGAATCTACAATCAAAAGCAAGAAATTTCTCTAGATGGTGTAGACAAAAAAACACTTGCATAGCACGTGCAAGGTATTGGTTTCAAACCCAGCAGCAAGACAAACAAAAAATTCAAGTGAATTACATAAAGGAAGATGTGGTAAGAGATAAACAGGAATGGTTAGATTGGGCAAATGAATAAATACTTAGCTTGGAGATTTGGATATAGACTCAAAAAGTCATTGTTGAATAATATGAGAAATAGAAGAGAAAAATATGGTTTATATGTGTAGTGTCTTCTCACATGTTTGACCTACTTAATGGCAACATATTTTTTGTCAATTTAACAATATTGTTTCATAGAATGGCCATCATTTTATGCGAATCAGCCACATACTTGATACACCAGGCAGCATAGTTTCACCCCTTAGAGACCTTCATTTGCCAAGAAGGATGTCAGCTCCCAACAGCAATGACAACAGCCTTCCAGTTGCTCTCTTACTGACAGGGATCCCAGGGATGGAATCTTTCTACATCTGGATTTCTATCCCATTTTGTGCCATGTATCTGGTAGCACTGGTAGGTAATGCTGCCTACCAGTGATTGGGAAGACAATTCTCTTCATGCACCCATGTACCTCTTCCTTTGCCTTCTCTCACAGACTGACCTTGTTCTCAGTTCTACCACTGTGCTCAGGACACTGGCCATTTTGTGGCTGCATGCTAATGAGATTTCTTTTGGTGGGTGCCTGGCTCAGATGTTTTTTATCCATGCTATCTTTACTCTGGAGTCCTCAGTCCTTCTTACCATGGCCTTTAACCAGTACATGGCTATCTGCAAACCACTGAGATACACAGTTATCCTCAACCACACTGTCATAGGCCAGATTGGGTGTGTTGGAATATTCTCTAGTATAGATTTTGTCTCTCCCTTAATCTTCTTGCTGAGACGACTGCGCTACTGTGGTTACCATGTCATAGCTCACACATACTGTGAGCACCTGGGCATTGCTCGACTGGCCTGTGCCAACATCACTGTCAATATAATCTATGGGCTGACCATGGCCCTTCTGGCTGTGGGTCTAGATTCCATCCTCATTGTTATCTCCTATGGCTTTATCCTCCATGCTGTTTTTCTACTACAATCCCAAGATGCCCAGCACAAGGCACTGAGAACCTGTGGCTCCCACATTGGTGTCATCCTTGTTTCCTGTATCCCTGCCTTCTTCTCCTTCCTCACCCACCACTTTGGTCACAACCGAGTTCCCAAGCATGTGCACATCTTCCTGGCTAACCTGTAGGTGCTGGTGCCTCCTGTTCTCAATCCTATTATCTATGGAGCTAGAACCAAGGAAATTAGGAGTTGACTTCTAAGACTACTTCATTTGGTGAAGGACTCAGTATAAGATCTGAGCAGAAGTTGGAGAGAATAAAAACTCATGACAGTTATCTAGATAAATTTACATAGGTAGAGTCTTATGATGTGAGAAGGATGGCATGATATGGGAAGAAATGCTGGAAGGAACAGCAACAGTCAGATGAATTGGATTTGTTAAGAATCACCTTAACACACTCCTTGGACTCTTCTGGATTACCAAGAGAGGAGATTACATTTTTTGTATGTCATCTCAGAAAAACCTATTATTTGACCAAAAAAAAAAAAAAATGGTGATCCTGGTCTGGAGAGGAAACTGCATCTCATGGCTGGAATATTTTTATTAGAACACCAAGTGAAAATGAAAGAAATCAAACAGAAGTAATTTTCTATTTTGAAGCCTGTTGCCAAATCTTTCTCTGCCTAACAAGGTTGACTGTAAAGTGGAGGTAATGGTAATATCTAGCCTTTGAGAATGAGGTAAAGGTGAAATAAATTACTGCATACATGCAGAAAACTTAGTGACGTACCTGAAGTGTAAAATTCTCAATAAATAAATATAAATTATATAATTTATGTTACCTCTCATAACCTGATTAGTCCATTATTATAACTTATCTAAGACTCCTTTTATATAATCTCACATCACAGACTAGTTGTACCTACATTATATTAAATATTATGTGTTGCTATATAAAATTTGACTCTATAAAAATTAACCAATGTTTGGGATGACTAGTGCTTTGTTAAATCATATTTTATCCCAATACTTTCCATTCCTCAACCTTTGGGTTTAATTTCTTCTAACAACAAATGTATCCCTTAGTAAGTATTTAGGGAAGCTTATTTAGATTCTAATTGCCTTGATTAGAGTACAATATGTTCACAAATGAAATATTAAAGCAAAATCCACTTGAAAAATGAACATATACTTAATAAAGAACAGGAATGTAGAACTGGTTGTGTTAGGGGGGATAAAAAATGAAGAGGGTAAAGAAGGATGAATACAGTATACTTTCTGTATGTATATAAAGATGGAATCTTGAACCCTGTTGAAGTCATTTTGAGAAAGAAGGAGAGGGATGAGAGAGAATAATGAAGGCAATGATCTTAACCAACGTTCTTTGTCCGCATATATGGAAATGTCACAGGAAACCTTCTGTGCAATATTAAATAACAATAGGAAGGTTAAAAACAACAATGAAAAGAGATTTAAAAAAGAGTTTACCTCAGTAAAGGGAGCCACAGATTTTTTATTCCTAATTATTTCAAAAGTTATGTTTATAGTATAGAGTAATCTGTGATGAGGGAAATAGTATTATGTTAAGAAACATAATAAGAAACAAAAAAAGAAAAGAAACAATACACATATCTTAATTTTTAAATATTTTATTAACTGGTCATGGTCATGCATCCCTGTAATTCCTGCACAGTTTCTGGCAGTAAGAACACAAATTCAAGGCCAGCCTGAGCTACATAGTAAGTTCCAGGTTAACCTGTGCTACATATCAAGTCCTTTTCTCTAAAAAAAGTATTATTACTAAAAAAATATGGCTGGCACCAATACAATTGTATGCTACAGGATTACCACAAATCCTCAATTTATTTTAAAAATGCAGTACTTGTATTATACAATAAAGAAAATTACAATAAAATGATGTATTTTTGTATAACGTGTCAACTCTAGAAATCAGATGTTCCTCTGTCCCTGGGACATTTCTTTTTGCTATTTGTTGTCATTATTTTGATGATTTGTTTAATGATTTTCTGAATTAATTCTGTAACATCAACTTTTGTCATGTCCAGTCACTGAACTTCCCTGTTAGCTTAGAGTCAGCTAATAATTGGAAAGAGATTTCTGCAAATATCTTAAATCAGTATATCTTCTGTTTTATGAGGTCTTTGTTTACAAATTGCAGCACAACTTCAATGCTCAGGCATTTGTTTTGCAATTCTGCTTTACCCTTCATTTCCTGCTTGAAGAGGTTTAAGGTGAAGCAGAGAGAAGAAACTCAGGGTCTTCTCAGATGTTTTCTGATGATTTATAAAGCTCTGGCTATGCAAATGGCCTTCTGTATGCCCAAGAATGTGCCAAAAATGTCTAAAGCTTCATAAACATTGCAGCACTTGCTTTAACAGAACATATATGAAGATTGGAATGACACAGAGATTATCATGTCCCCTGCCTAAAGATGACATGCAAATGCATAAAGCATTACATATTTTTATGGTGTAGGGGTCGTAGGAGACAAGGTGTAGTAAGAGAAGGTATGAGGAAGGGAACATGACCAATTTATGATACAGGTATGTATGGAAATGTGATGATAAGATCTGTTAATTTGTACAATTAATTTGTGCTAATGGCTTTTCCATTGTAGTTTTTTTGGTTCGTTTCTTGTTTAACTGCCATGCAGTTAAACATCTCAGGCAGTTGCAAAGTTAATCATATATAATTACTTTTGACAATCACCTATGGGAATATCTCTTCACACTGTTGTGCTCTAGATCAGGTCAAAGTTAGAAAGAATTATAAACGGGGTCTTCAGGGAAACCATCCAACAGGTCAAAAATGACAATCTCTGAAAAGGACACTTTAAAGAGTTCTAGCCTCAGTCTATTCCCCTGGATGTCACAAAGTTACTGATTATCTTTGTGAAAGCAGAGTATTGTTTTCATGAAACTGCAGAGCTGGACAATGGAGAATGGGAATAGGGAAAATCACAAGACACAAAATCACTGATTTTACCAAAATTTAGTCATTTTTATAATAAAAGCTTCATGTATTAATACAAGCCTTTAATAGTTAAGTTCTGAAAAAGTTGACCCCAACAACATTTTCCCAGTTTTCACATTGCTTTAATGGAAGAGAAAATTTTCAAAGATCTTTACTCTGCCATGATTACTAAGATTACCACCTTTAGCAACAGATGTGGATGCCAACAAATCTACTAGGGAAAAAGAAAAACAAAATGTGCTATATTTGGGAAACCAGCACTTAGATTAGAGTTAATATGAACACCAAGTTAGCTGATTATGAGTTATGATCTTAAGTCATAATCTAAACTCCAGTTTCTTCACATCTTTAAAATAGAAATGATAATGTCTTACGCATTTCTTAATTGGATAGCTGTGAGAATAAATGGGTTCTTTCCTTAGCTTGGCAGATGGCAGCAATGCAATAAATATTATTTTTCACTTTCATTGTCATCTACTCACCTTTTGTTACAAAGGACAGAAAGAATAGAATCATAGCTCCTGTCTCCATTCAGCTGTGAGGGTGAAAGGGCAATAATGCCAGGGCTAAGAAGAGGACCTCTGACTTCAATGAGAATACCTAACCAGATCCCCCGTCGCCTCACATCTTTCCTTACAAGTACACTGTCATTCTCAGGACTGGCCTGAAAACTCTTATTCACTTTTTAATAGTTCCTTCATATCTGATGTCCACTTATTTGTCAAGTTTTGTCACATTTCTACAAATTGGTTTGCCATTTCATTTACAGTATTTTGCCTGTGTTTATATCTTTACCACCTGAATTACAGAAGCAACCTCCTAATTGTTTCCTGCACCAAGGGAACCCCTGCCAGAATACATTCATTTCTTCTTGTTTGTGATAAAAATAATCATTCTAAAACTGAAATCTTCCTCCTTTGTTTCTTGAAAACATACACATGACATTTGTTTGAAACCTACGTAATGACCCAGACATGTATCATTGTTCAGAAATTGGACTAAACTCATCTCTCTTTTCTAGAACCTTTGACTTTGTGGCTAGAACACTTAACCCTTCTTCTACTCCTTGAGTAGTTAAAAAAACAAACAGAAATGTATCTATTGCAGCCTGGTGTCAGACACTATACAAGAGCTATTTAAACACTGTTCATCAGCCATCTGATTCTTTTATGACTTCTCACTTATTTCCAAATAAGTGATACCAAAATACTGGAGATGATAGAGAAAATTAACTTGAACAAGGGAACTTATTCCTGGTAAAGCTTAGGTTTGAAGCCATGGATTTATATTATATTAATTTGAGGATAATTATGTTTTTCCTGTAGCATTTTCTAAGGATTAAATTGTGCCCCTACTGATATCATATTGAAACCCAAATCTGTCTATTAAGAGACAGAGTTTTTTAAAGGTAATTAAAGTTAACTTCAAGGTAATGAAATAAAATTAAGAATAACTGATGTCATAAAGTTAGAACATTAATTTAAAAGGATGAACATCCTTCGAGATACAGAGAGCTTACCTTCCACTCCCCCAAAGAAAAGCCATGTGAGAAAAGAGACTTGCTGAGCAAAGACAGCTATAAACCCTACCCCACTAGACATTGACTTGAGACTTCTAGTATCAAGGACTATGAAAAAAATAAATTGTGTTGTTTGTGACACTCATCCCATTATATTTTGTTATGGGAGCCCTAAGCAACTAACATAGTATTCAACAGTACCAGTGATAGAAGCATAGCAGCTAGGTGGTAAGATTTATCCAGGTTAGATAATAAACCAGCTCTGAGAAAAAGAGAGAGAGAGAGAGAGAGAGAGAGATAAACATAGAGAGAGAGAGATCAGTTTTATGACCCTTTCTTTGTAAAGACTGTGATTATAAGCATAATTTTTCCAAGTTATAAAAATTCTGTGATTTAAAAACATAATTTAAAAAATATTTAATTGTCTTATCCAGTGCATTGCCCTATTAGGCAACAAGCAAAATTGAAGTTTCTGACTTAGAGCAAGCCTCTTTAATGGTTCATATAACCACAATCCTCCACAGGGCTTGCTTTCCCTATCTTTGACATATTTAAGAATAATGTGTGCCCCTAGAGAACAGTATTCTGACAGTGTTTGGAACCCCTAAATATGGGAGAGGGTCAGTAATGTGGTTTGAACTCAGGACCTCACACTTGCTAGGTCACCTGAGCTATGCCACCAACCCTTTCTGCTTTACTTAATTTTTTAGATAGGGTCTCAAACTGGCCTCAGACAGTGGTTTTCATAGCTCCATCTCCCACATAGCTGGGATTATAAGTGTTAGCAAAAGTTCCTGACTCAGAAGTTCTGAATTTAAATATATTGTAAAGTAGACAAGACGAGAGTAACTTTGTCTCTCTCATATCTAGTCTAAAGCTAAATAAGCCAAAGGTAATAAGGAGAAACTCATGAAAGAAAAACAAAAACTCAAACAGTAAGAATTACTTTTTTACAGATTTAACTTGAAAATAATAGCCAACTTCAAAGTATACTACAGAGCCATAGCAATAAAAACGGCATGGTACTGGCAGAAAAACAGATATGAAGACCAATGAAACAGAATAGAGGACCCAGATATGAATCCACACAGCTATGCCCACCTGATTTTTTGACAAAGATGCTGAAAACATGCACTGGAGAAAAGACAGCCTCTTCAACAAATTTGGCTGGGAAAATTGGATATCTGAATGCAGAAAACTGAAACTAGCTCCATGTCTTTCACCCTGTACAAGTATCAACTCAAAGTGGATTAAGGACCTTAATATAAGACCTGAAAATTTTAAGCTAGTGCAAGAAAGAAGAAGGAATACATTGGAATTAATAGGCATAGGCAATGACTTCCTAAGTAGAACTCAAATGACTCAGCAACTAAGAGAAAGGATTGACAAGTGGGACTACATGAAAGTAAAAAGCTTCTGCACAACAAAAGAAATGGTCTCTAAAATTAAAGAGGCTGCTCACAGATTGGGAGAAAATCTTTACCAGCTATACACCTCCCAAGGAATTAATAACTATACTATACAGGGAGCTCAGAAAACTAAACTCCCCAAAAAATCAATGACCCAATGAAGAAATGGGCAAATGAACTGAACAGAGCTTTTTCAAAGGAAGATGTCCAAATAGCTAAAAAACACATGAAGAAATGCTCAACATCCCTCCCCATAAAGGAAATGCGAATCAAAACTCATTCAGATTCTACCACACTCCTGTTAGAATGGCTACCATCAAGAACACAAACAACAAGAAATGTTGTTGAGGATGTGAGGAAAAAGGAACTCTCACACACTGCTGGTGGGAATGTAAATTAGTACAATCACTATGGAAAGCAGTACTTCCTCAAAAACCTAAATATAGAACTGCCATATGATCCAGCAACTCCAATCATAGGAATATACCAGAAAGAATGTTACAACAAAGGCTTCTGCACACCCATGTTTATTGCAGCATTATTCACAATAGCTAAGCTAGGGAAGCAGCCAAGATGCCCCACTACTGATGAATGGATTAAGAAAATATGGTATTATATTATATAGAGAATGGAATTTTATTTAGCCATAAAGAAGAATGAAATTTTGTCATTGCAGGTAAACAGATGAAACTGGTGAACATCATCTTAGGTGAAGTTAGCCAGGTTCAAACAGGCAAAAACCACTTGTTTTCTCTCATATGTGGAATACAGACCTTACACAAATATAGCAATATTATGAAAAACAGGTCATGCTAAGGGGAGGTCACATACGAGAGAGGGAGGGTGAAACAAGGAAGTTAATAAGGTAAATATGATTGATCTACTGTCTACACAAGAATGAATATAGAATTTTTAAATCTGTTGAAACCACCATAAGGAGGGGACAAAAGTAGAAATAAGAAAAAAAAAGACGAACAAACTTAGGTTATAATACATATATACATGGAAATGTCACAAAGAAACTCCTTGTATAGCCATCTTAGACAAACAAAACTGTCATTTTTTTAATCTTTTACAAAATCAGAGAACAAAATAAGTACTGCCTGGGAGTAGGGGATTGGTACCAGTTGGAGGGGGGAGGAGGTGGGGATAAGGCATGGAAGGGTGAATAGAGTACAAGCACTATGTACACATGTATGTAAATATAAAAATGATACCTGTTGACACTGTTCCTGGAATGGGAAGGGGGCAAAAGAGAATGATGGAAGGGGTGAATTCAAGTATGATATATTAGATATGTTGTGAGAACTTTTGTAAATGCCACATTGCACCCCCACCCAGGGGGAAGAGGAGGGGGAGGGAAAGGAAGAGAAGGAGGAGAAGGAGAAGGAGAAGAAAGAGAGATATTCATTATTCAAATTATTTTTATCAAATGATCATGAGATATTTTTAATACACCCAAAGCCACATAAATTAATCTTATTAAACATTTCCTATTTTCATAGCAATATGTGTTTTCTCTTATACTAAATATGAAAGAAAATGACTGGAGTGGTGGAATGGCTCAAATGGTAGAGCACCTGCCTAGAAAATTACTGTGAGGGCTAACAAAATGAATGGATTCATTTCTGATTTTTACACATGACACCCAGGGTTTCTGTGATAAATGGTAATTTTCCAGCACCCAAACCACCCTTCTATGCTCTGTTTCTGTGATTCTTAGTCTGGTACTACATTTTTCCTCTCCCAACCACCTACCTATTAAGTATCAACGGAAGGCACTAGAGGCAGACTAGAAAACTGAAAGAGGGATAAGGGATTTGTTATTCCCTTGTCAGTGTCACTTAAATTGCCCAAAGGAGGACTTGGCTCAAATATTGCAAATGCTGTGTACACATGTATATAAATGGAAAAATGATACCTACTGAACCTAGTCCGGGAAAGGGGGGAGGGGAGAATAAAGGTGAATGGAGGGGAAAGTGAATTCAAGTATGATACATTTGATGTAGTTTAAGAGTTTTATAAATGCTACAATGTACTCCCAATCCATCACAACAATTAGAACACACACAAACACACACACACACACACAGGGCTGGCTTCATGGACATACAACCTAGCAGCTGCCATGGACCATGCTCATAAATATGCTATGTTTTGCTTGATATTCTGCTATAACTATTGTGAATTTTTTAATGCTTTTATCTTTGAATATGCATTTTGTAAGTGAAGTCTGATAGTGCAATGACATGTGTCATGTCTACGAGTATCTACATGCTACACATAAATCTTTCACATAATTCTTCACAAAAATGTTTCACCTTGAGCAAAGAATTCTGGTAGATCCACAATAGGTGTGAATTGAAGAAGACTCATAGAAGTGAAGAAAGCAAAAGAAGATAAGGAAAGAAGAGAGTAAGAGATCAGAATGGAGAATAAAACATACAGACTAGATATTTAATTTCCACTTCCTTGAAAAGTTACTGGAAATGTTTCTTTACTCATTTCTTCCTCATTTATCACTACTCATTTTCTTTTTGTACCTCAATGGGTACACCACAAATCAGATCCCTTGGGGCGATCTCCTGAGTTTTCAAACCTGAACATCACAGCGAGAGTCAATAAATAACCTCATTTACCAAGCCCTTTCACCAAACAAGCCTGGAATACAGAACTGAGCTGAAGACATTCAATGAATCCAAAAAAAACTGAGAAATGAGCAGACAATACTACATTGATTATATATTTAGCCTTCCACTTTCTTAACCACACTGATCTGAACTTGCAAAGACATGCAGCTTTCATTTCCCTAAGCAACGCTCTGTAGACAGGCACAGACTTCTTGACCAAGCCATTGCACCACCACACTCTCCCACATAGCTTTGTACTTGTATAATACACCTTTACTCAGAGCTACAAACTCAGCATACAACATGGAAAATGCATGCCTCTCACACAGGTAAGTTCTTGAAATTAGATTCTCCAACAACTGTGCTCAATGAACAGATTCCGATTTAAGTTAACGTATTGAGGTCTAGGTGTGACCTAGATCTAGGTGGGACCTCAAACACTCAGTCACCATTGTAACTAATAGCCAAGATGCTGAGACAAGTTTGGAACATGCCATTATTGTGAAATAGTGGTACTGTAGCTTGATATCCTTTTCTCACTATTTACAAAAAGGAAGAAAAAGTAGAACCTATTCCTACCCCAATCCTTCTTGCTCTCATATTCATAAATGCTGACAGTGTAGTAGATATCTTTAACAACCATTTGACCCTTACACAGGCTTAAGAATATATGAAGAAGAGAGGGAAAAAGAATATGTAGTGACCCAGCTATCCAGACTCCACCATCCAAACTTCTTCCCCTGTATCACAAGCCACTGTAGAGGTTGAGCCATAAATCATCTGGTATTATCATCAAAAATCTCAATGCAAATGGGGAGGGACTCCCTACTCCTGTTTACCTCTTCAGAGTTCATATAATGAGTAAAGTTATTGTAGCATTAGGAGTTGATACTAAATGAAATGATTTGTTTGAAAGAGATAAGAATTCAAGTATTGGCCATATTAATGGGCAGTAGGGTAGGATGAAAACACCTAATTCTGAATCTGGATAGATGAGACCTACTTTCAGTTCTACAAGTAACATGCCTGTGGGAAGTACAAAAACACATTGAGTCCAACTCTAAAAGAATTTTGCAACATATGGAAGAATAAAACCAAAAGTTTGAAGGTCACTAGAAGGCAGATTGGAAAGGGAAGGCTGTGAAAGGCAAAAAAACTTGCCCTGAAACAAACAATGATAGAGAAGGGGAAAATAAAGAAAGGGCACTCTCAACGCATGGAAAAAGATACGAGTGAAAGAGAAGTAAGGAATATTGAACATAGTGGCACATGTCTCAAATTTCAGTTGTTCAGGAGGTAAAGGTAAGAGAATCATGGTCCAAGGCAAGCCCAGGCAAAGGAACAACACCTATCTGAAAAAAGTAACTAAATTGAAAGGGGATGGGGTGTGGCTTAAATAGAAGAATGCAAGCACAAGGACCTGAATTTAATTTCTAGCACTGTCTAAGGGAGGGGTCTGGTGAAGTGTCTCAAGTAGTAGAGCTCTGCTTGGGAAGTGTGAAGCCCTGAGTTCAAGCCTCAGTACTGGGAAAAAAAAAAAAAACGGGGAAAGGTGAGGAATATCCCTAGAAGTGGGAAGCTTAAAGGTCAATAAGTGATGTGCTGGATACTATAGAAGATAAGTCAGGAAGTGTCAGTTTGGACCAATAAATATTGGCTTATTGTGTTGAATACACAAGTGCAAACATCACTGCTAAATAATGTAGGAAATAATAGAAGGTTTAGAAATTGATTATATTGAAAAGCTCCTTTCAGATGCTTAAACTAGTGATAATCAACTATTTTCTCCTCAGTTTACAGAGGTCACTTCACACAAAGGTCATCATTTTATGTGAATCAACCAGATACCTAATGTTACGGGACAGGATGCCATCACTCCTTGGATAGAAACCTTCATATGCCAAGAAGGATGTCAGCTTCCAACATCAGTGATGACAGCTTCCCAGCCACTCTCTTCCTGACAGGGATCCCAGGCCTGGAGTTTGCTCACATCTGGATTGCCGCCCCATTTTGTGTCATGTATCTGGTAGCACTGGTGGGTAATGTTACTCTCATTCTTGTCATTGGGACAGACAGTGCTCTTCATGCACCTATGTACCTCTTCCTTTGCCTTCTCTCACTCACTGACCTGGCTCTCAGCTCTACCACTGTGCCTAAAATGCTGTCCATTCTGTGGTTGCATGTTAGTGAGATTTCTTTTGGTGGGTGCCTGGCCCAGATGTTTTGTGTTCACGCTATTTATGCTCTGGAGTCCTCGGTCCTTCTTGCCATGGCCTTTGACCGGTATGTGGCTATCTGCAACCCACTGAGATACACAACCATTCTCAATCATAAGGTCATAGGCCAAATTGTCTCTGTTGGAATATTCCGTAGTGTAGCTATTGTCTCCCCATTCATCTTCTTGCTGAGGCGACTGCCCTACTGTGGCCACCGTGTCATGGCTCACACTTACTGTGAGCACATGGGCATTGCTCGACTGGCCTGTGCCAACATCACTGTCAATGTTGTTTATGGGCTGACCGTGGCTTTCCTGGCCATGGGTCTTGATTCCATCTTCATTGCCATCTCCTATGGCTTTATTCTCCATGCTGTCTTTCGTCTCCCATCCCGTGATGCCCAGCACAAGGCACTGAGTACCTGTGGCTCCCACATTAGTATCATCCTTGTTTTCTATATCCCTGCCTTCTTCTCCTTCCTCACCCACCGCTTTGGTCACAATCAAGTTCCCAAGCATGTGCACATCTTCCTGGCTAACCTGTACGTGCTGGTGCCTCCTGTACTCAATCCTATTATCTATGGAGCTAGAACCAAGGAGATTCAGAGCAGACTTCGAAAACTCCTTCACTTGGGGAAGATATCAATGTGAAGTCTAAACAAAAGTTAGAGGTGAGAAAAATAAATGGAAGAATAGTTCTCTATATGCATTCTACATGGAGAGTTATGATATGAGAGGCCTGGATTTACATGGTCCAATGTCCAGAAAGAGGATTGGCCAGGTGAAATAAGGATATCAATGATCATGTTGAACACAGTCATTTCCTTGAGGCTCCTTGAGAGACACTGAACAGTCCAGGAAGAACATAGTATTTTCACTCTTGCCTTAAAAGTGGCTACAATTTACTAAGGAGCAAGTCTGTTACTGATATCAAGAGGAGACTGGAATTCATGAGAATACTCTCCTGTGAGTCCAAATGAAAAGAAAGAAGTGTTTGGAGTGCTAGGTGATATACTTTGGATTTTGTATCTGAATTGCACCACTTTAAAATGCAGTTAAGTTCACAAAATATGATGTCAGAGTGCCTAGATTTGAATCTTAGCTTTTTTCACTTTCTAATTTTGTGATCTTAGGCATGTTGCTAAATGTTTCTATGCCAAACTTTGGACAACTGTTAAGTGGAAACTATAATAATGACTAACTCTTAATGTTGTGGTGAGAAATACATAAGTTAGTAAATGCAAAAAATTTAAGATAGAGCCTTGCATATAAAGTGTTCAATAAATAAAATTAGAAAGTTATATAACTTCTCTAAAATTACTATGCAAGTTATCTAACTTATCTAAGGCTTTAAAATATTATGTCTCTTTATAGAGTCACTGTGATAATAAGATTACATAAGAACCATGTAACATTTAAATAATACTGAAATTATGCACAATGGTTAAGCTATGGAAACAGGAAAGATGCCCCACAACTGATAAGTGGATTAAGAAACTATGGTATTTATATACAATAGAATTTTATTCAGCCATAAAGAAGAATGAAATTTTGTCATTTGCAGATAAATGGATGGAATTAGAGAACGTCATCTTAAGTGAAGCTAACTAGGTTCAGAAAGCCAAAGGCTGCATGTTTTCTCTCATATGTGGAATATAGACCTAATACAAATATAAGAAATATTATGAAAAATAGGTCACACTAAGAGGAGGTCACTAACAGTAGAGGGAGATTAAAAGAAAGAAGTTAAGAAGTTGAGTATGGTTGATGTACTTCCTATACAAGATGAATATAGAATTTTTAAACCTATTTAAACCACCATAAGAAGGGGACTAAGATAGAAAGGAGAAAAAGAGATGAATGAAGTTGGGTTATAATACATACATAGATGGAAATTTCACAATGAAACTCCTTGTATAGCTATCTTCAACAATCAAAAATGTCTGCTTTTCAAAAATGAAAAGCATTTCATACCAGTTCTGTGGGGGCTGGTATCAGTGGGAAGGGGGTGAATATAAGGAAGGATGTAGGATGGGGAATGTGGCAGAAATATAGGTACTCATGTATGACAATAGAAAAATGAGACATGTTGAAACTACTCCAGAAATATGAGGAGGAGGGATAAAGGAGAATGACTGGGACGGTAGGGAAGGGAGAAATTCAAGTATGACATACTGTAAGAACTTTTGTAAATGTCTTAATATATCCCCAGTATAAGAATTATATGATAAAATATAAATAAATAAATAATGCTTAAGATGTGATTAGTGTTCATTGAAATTGCATTTTCTCCTATCTTTCTTCCAGCCCTCTACTTGGAGTTCCCTTTCATTTTACTCACAAAGTCATCCTTTGTTAAGGACCTAGGGAAGCCAGATCAGAGTCCACGTTCTTTTTAGTCCTCCAGTGCTTTGGTAATCTCTGTTCTAAGATATACAAGTCCTTCTAACTGTTCAAAAAGATGGTCGATGTTATTTGCTTTTTAAATTATGACCCTGTATTTCAGAGAAACCAATAATCTAAGGTTACACTTTTTATAGACAATATTTCACACATAGCTAGTATTTTATAATGTAAAATCTATGAGGTCTGGATCCAAATGACATTGGGCTTACATCTTAGTATCATTTTCTTCTAGCCTCATAAATTAGTACATCCAATTGAGCCATCCCCAGCCTTAGTATAGTGTTTATTATGTTATCTAAAATAAAGCAAGCATTCAATACTTATTAGTGGTAGTAGGCAGTCTTAGTTAATAATCCTTATATTTATAAAAGTATATACTATGTTTCATTATGTCTGCATGACTTAAAATAATATGAAGTGTTATCTGTTTTCTTGATCTGTTATTATTCTAAAACTATCACAACAACATTTCATCTAAGCCTTATACACAATAAACACTCAGTAAACATTATGGAAAAGTATTATGGATCATATCAATGTGTATCATATTTGTTGAATTAGTAAGTGAATGACATCTTCAATATGTTATCATGATAAAAATATTGAAAATGTATGTCCAGCATAGTGCCTGGCACAAAGAAGACTTGATTCTTGTTTATATACACTGAGACTGTTCAAATGGAGGCACATCCATAGAATTAGGATAGAGTTAAGAAGGAGTTTTCTACCCAGGAAGGCAATTACAAGAACAATTACCATGAAGTCCACAGGGGAAGCAAGAAGAGAAGTGTCAGCTCCAGCTGTGGAGAGCTCCAAGTCAAGCTATAGGATTAAATTCATGACAAGGGGACATAATAAACCAGGGCCAACCACATCTTGACACGGAAAAGCACAGAGGAGAAAGATTAGAGGGGTTGGGCAGAGATTGGAAGAGAAAGAAGGGTAGGACAATGGTGCAGGAGAGAAGCACAGAATTACTGAAAGAGCTTGAAGAAACTGAGTGATAGATTTCTAGTGATCCTCAAAAGAAAGGCCCAGATCAGATAGATGGGAAGCCCTTAGATATTTAAGAAAGCAATTTGAATTGCAGCCATAACTGATTACAATCTCAATCAATTGTAACTGAAGTCTGAAATAAAGTGAAGGTTGTTAAAGAAAGAAGGCAAGATTCCTTAGTGATACTTCCTGATTACCACACCTCAGTATTCACGTCATTATCCTTCCTTTAAAGAGCAAACATGATCACAATACATTATTTGCATGCATGGAAATATCACAGTGAAACTCCTTTGTATAATTAATATGCACTCTTTAAAAGGCAAGTATGTTGTTATGTGTGCATTTAAAAGAAATTCAGCTTTTAAGGATAAACATCACCAGTCATGGTGTGTGTGAGAATAGTTTAGCCAGCTGTGTGAGCCCAGCTCTGCTTGAGTCTTAAACAGTATTTCTTCTGGGCTACTTTGAAAGTGTATTCATGCTTTTGCATAGAAATCAGTGAAACTGTTTTATGGTAAGCCTAGCCATGGATTCTTGTTTTATTGAGTATACTTGTTTCTTTTTGCCCGAAGTCTAGCTCTTTCAATTTGTTGAAACTCTGAATTCAATTTTCAGTGATTTAGGCCTGATTTTCCTGCCAAGATCTCCCCAATTTCAGGGCCAGACTTCACTTGATCACTCCCAAGTCTGTCTCTCTTAGAAACACACAGACATCTACACTCACAAATTGCTCCCTCCACGTTATTTTTTTATATAATGTAGGATTTTTTTTTAAAAATCAAATCCTTCCCTCTTATCTCCACTTCACAGCCAGATTATTCTATCATTTTTTCACATGCTAATAATGATTCTCAGGAATTCAATTTGTTATTATAAAACATAAGTTACTCATTTTACTGTAGATTGTTCTCTGATCTTCTCATCTCTAAATAAGATTGCAAGTTCCGAAAGAGTTGAAAATGTTATTTTCCCTTCCTCTATATCAGGGCAAGACAGGACATACTTTCTGCTTGATAATCTCATGAAAACTCTTTGATTCTGGCTGTGGAGCAACATAAAGCTCAGAGTACAAACTTTAGAACCCGTGAACTTGGATTCCTACATCTGTGTTAATCACATACTGTGTGATCTTGGGGGAATAATGAACTTTCTCTGTGCCTACTTCTTCACCTTTATAACTCATGTAATTTATCTTAGTGTTTAAAATTATCGATGTGGCAGCTATGTGGCAGATGTAGAAAAATATGAGAAACAAGGATGATAGCAAGGACACTGTTTAGAATGCTATTGTAATAATATGGAAGTCATCAATATCAAAATGAAGTCAGGTGTGTCACACACACAAAAAAAAAATACAGTTGAAAGTTAAGAAGGGACAGAGTTCTGGACAGACCCTTTTGATAAGGACCATTATGGACTCCCTGAAAGGCTTTTATGTACATATGCTAGCAACCAAAATTTTTGCTATGAACTTTCCAAAGTGCATTTTGCTATAAGAGTCACAAGAATAACTAACAGTCTCCACTAATGAACTAATGTGTGTGCTTGAGTTAGTCCCTATAACCAAGTTGTTTGTCTCAAACAACTTAAGTAACTCTTTATTCTACCTTTAAACATACTTGTCTTCCTTCGCTTCCCTGAAAATGCCCAAATTTACTATGATGCATTGATTCCCATTGAAATGCTCTGCTATTCCTAATTAACTTCAATATTTTTGGAAAATCACTCTGTTATTTTTTTTAATTTCTTATTCAGTTATTCATATGTGCATACATTGTTTGGGCTATTCCTCCCCTCACCCCTCCTCCTCTCCCCCCACACCCCCTTGCTTCCAGGCAGAACCTGTTCTGCCCTTATCTCTAATTTTGTTGAAGAGAAGACATAAGCAATAATAAGAAAGACAAAGCATTTTTGCTAGTTGAGGTAAGGATATCTTGGGTCACATGCTAAGGGAACAGCACATACGGGAGATATGGGGAAGGTAGGAAACTCTGTTATTTAATTTGACAATAGTTATTTGGACCAAATGGGAGCAATGGAGATGGTTAAAAAAAAAAAAAAAAGGTGGTAAGATTAAGATTCGGAGGATATTTTGAAGCACCCGCAGGATTTTATAACGCACTGACTACTTGAAACAGAGAGAAGTCAAGCACACCTGTAAGGTTTTTTTGTCAGAACAACTGAAAAGACAGATTCCCATTTTCTTTGTTTTCTTTTCCGTAAAGCAAGAAAGACTGGAAATGAACAGGTTTGCCAGAAGTGATGATAAGTTTATTATCTATAAGGTGTCTTAGGAAAGGTTGCATAGTTTAGCTATCCAAGTCTGGGATTCAGAGAAGAAGTTCAGACTAGAAATACAAATTTGGAAATTGCCTGTATGTGTAGAGTATTTAAAGCCATGCACCTAGATGAAAACATTAAGGAAATAAAAATAAATAAGGGTTTCAAAATTAGAGATCAGGAAGATGAAGGAAAACCAGCAAAGGAAACCTATAAGAAAAGGTCTTTGAGAGAAAAGATCATTTTTAAATGTGTGAAGTCCGAAGACACAAAGGAAAGTGTTTCAAGAAAGAGGAGTGATCTACTGTGTGATACATAAAATCATTCAAATGTAATTGAGGCAGGTAAGATGGTGACCTAGCAATATAGTCATAAGACTTGGCAATGCAGAGATCTTTGGTTACCTTTACATGAGTGCTTCTAAACATTGAAGTAATATTGACAAAAGTTGAATTAAAATAGACCTAAGAAAACAAGAGGAGAAAAACTGGTATAGGAAAGTAAACAACACTTTTGAATAGTTACTCTTGCTCTAGAAGTGAGCAGAAAAATAAGATGGTAGCCAAATCGATAAGTGGAAACTGATATATTACCTTTTTTTTTAATGTATTCTTTTTAAGATTGGAAAGTAATGGGATATATATTAGTGGGAATAACCTACTGGAAAAGGAAATACTGATGGAGCAGAAAAGAGGGAAAGTATCCTTGAATAGGTGAGCAAGAAAGGGAATCTTGTATTTTTGCAAAAAAAGCTGGACTTTGGTAATAATTTTATCCACAACAACAGAGTAGGCAGTATATATTAACACAAAAGCACATAAGTAGGTGTGTGTGGAGATAGGAACTCATGAGTATTCTATGTCAATGCTTCTTTTTCATGGAAATGGAAAGTAAATTCTTCAAATGAACATTAGCATATGAAAAAAGTTGCTGTAATCCTAATAACCAGGAAAAAGGAATAATATGAGATTACCAAGAGAATGCAGCAGATTGAAAAATGAAGACCAAGAACAAATATCTACTGGATTTGTTGATTAGGAGGCCATTGCTGACCTTATGGAAAAAGAAAATCCAGAAGCTGGGGGAATTAGAGATGGTGTGGAAAAATATTCTTAAAACTGAAATGTGGAGGAAAAAGAATGTCCTGCAGAGAAGGAAGCAAGGATGAGGAATGGTTTGTTTTAAGGATGACAAGGGATCACAGGTACTGTTCCTCTCTGAACTATAACCAGCCTACTTCACATGCATGTTGACCTGGGCCCTTATTCTCTGATACTGAGTCTCTTGGGACTGAAAGGTAATGTACAGGTTATAATGTGTAATAATACTCAATTTTTGCAATAATCCTCAACAGCTGGTTCTAGTTCCCTTCTCTATTAACTAGGAATAAAAGGAGCAAAAGGGACAAACAGCCAATACACAGTCATTCAATTTTAAAAGGTACTACCTGAATCTGAAATTAGGCCAGTGTTTTCCTCCAAATTCTCTTGACATTGGAAAGATGGGAAAAGAAGTTTCATTTAACATCTGGATAAAGGGAACTTATGCATGTCACAAACTGGGACACATAAATGGCTTTTCCCAGTCCTGTATGTGCAAGGAATGGGGGAATTTGACATCAGACTGAAGAAGAACAGCTCAATGAGTCTAGTGTTTCATAGTGGAGGTATTGTGTAAGGCTATGTATAAGACACTGCTGCACAGATAAAACTTGGCAGATATTCCCTTAACTGAAAATCAGGCTACTTTGATATAGTTGGAATGCTTGGTTTCTCTTTTGTTTCCACTTATAAAGAATCTACTACCTCTTCTAAAAGGTCACAGCTACAACCTTCCTATTGATCTGCATTTTAACCTTGCTACCCTCCAATATCATCCTTCAACATGATTACAAAATTGAACTATGCAATCTCTTGCTTAAATCCTTTGATGGTCTCTATAGCCCTCAGTTATATTCCTAAACACCTCAGAATAATATAGAGAACATGGCCTTCATCATGAAATTCTAGCCTTACTCATCATACCGTTCTCCAACATTCTACCCATTCAAACCTCTATGCCTTTGTTCATTCTGTTTTCTCTACCTTGCATGCCTTTTTAGCTTATTCACCTAAGCAAATGTCTACCCATGTTTTAAAACATTGATTGAACATTACTTCCTTTATGAAAACTTTTTAACATTTTTTTTAATTTGATCTTTTTGTACTTTTAAAAATTTTTACTTTTGAGTTAGCATATATTAATAACACAACAGGATTTCATAGTGACAATTCTATAAATGTGTATAGTGTACTTTGAACAAGTTCAACTCCTCCACTCCCCTCTCTCTCCTCCCCCTTTTTTCAAACAGTATATGGTGGGTTTCATTTCTCTCTCTCTCTCTCCATATACATATATATAAATATTGATTAAATATTACCTCCATTATGAAATCATTATTGATGGTCTTTTATTCCCTCCTTTATTCTGATTATACTTAAGACTAAGCCTAGGTGTTATTGAATAAGTTAGTAAACAAATGAACAAATAAGATGACTGCCTAAAAGAACACAATGAAAGAAGTGAAGAATCTTTGTCTTTTGAAACAGTAAATGCCAAATGGACTAAAGGGAACCAGTAACATAATGATTTTAGGAAGAAAGAAAACATACAAAGAAGCTGGAGGTGGGGAGTTAGTGATCATTGTCTTTGCAATTGCTATTCTGCTGCTGAAATGCCTGTCTGTGTGCCTGTGCCCACTCCTGCAAAATCTTGGCTTCTTTGGACTAAAAAGCCTATCTCACAATGCAGCCACTCACAAAGCACATTCACATTGGTAACCTGATGCTGTGATCCTCCTGTTATTTCTAAAAGAAAGTAAGGGTTAGTGACCAAAGAAGTTAGTATAAGAAGCAGAACCAGGTTTCAGGACTCTAAACTCCCACAGCAGTATTTAAAATGAGTCCACTAGATGTACCAGATCACAGAGTTATAAAAGATTTTAGGTACTGGGAAATGAGTTCATGATTAGCCCAGTAATATGTCTAGCATTAGAAAGCACGTTCACTAGCTTGGATCCCAGAATGTCTCCATTCCACCCACAAATCTATCAACCACCCATATAGCTTTTATACTATCCTCATCTTCTTCTATCTCAAATTGAGGAGTCAGATCATGCCCTTTCTAAAGTAAGGCAGTCCCAGAGGGATATTGGACTACAAATCTCCTTGGTTCCCATAGATAAAAGAGCTGAGACACAGGAGGTAGTAACATCTAGAAGTTGGATAGAAAGATGTACAGATGTTTGAGGACTCAGTGGTGAGTGGTAGGCGAGAAAGGCTAAGATATAGAAAACTAGACTGATAACTGAAGTGGGAGCCACACAGGCTCCAAGTCTTGTGTTGAGCATCAAGGAATGAAAGATGAAAGTCAGCATGGAAATGGCAATGAGGATTTCAAGACCCTGGGGCCAGCTGAGCTACAGTCAGCCCACAGACATCATTGATAGTGAAGTTGGATACAGACCAGTCGAATAGTGCATATGTGCTCACAATATGTGTGAGCCATGACTTGGTGGCCACAGGATGGTCCTTCAGCAAGAAGATGAATAGGAAAATCAAAACAAAATATCACAAGAAATCCAATTCTGCCTGTGACCATACAGTTGAGAATGGTTGTGTAATCTCAGTGGGCTGCAGATAGCCACATATTGAGCAAAAGATAGTGCAAGAAGAATAGAGGACTCCAGAGCATATATAGCTTAGACGCAAAACATCTGGGCCAGACATCCACCAAAGGAAATCTCACCAGCATACAACCACAAAATAAGCAGAATTTTGGACACAATGGTAGAACTGAGAGCCAGATCAGTAAGTGAGAGAAGATAAAGGAAGAGCTACATGGGTGCATGAAAACCACTGTGTGTCCCAAAGACAAAGATGAAAACAGCATCACCAAGGAGTGCTACAAGATACATGACACCAAAAAGGACAATAATCCAACCATGGATGGCCTCCAGCCCTGGGACCTCCATCAGAGTGAAAGTTTAGGAGTTGTTAGGATCCCCATGTGACATCAGCCACCACTATTTTTAAAAGAAGAAGCTGGGCACTGGTGGCTCATGCCTGTAATCCTAGCTACTCAGGAAGAAGAGGTCGGGAGAATCGTGATTCAAAGACAGCCCCAGGCAAATAGAGGAAGAAATTTAAAATTTTCCATCAAAATCAAATCCAAGCATTTCTAGTCTGACCTGATCCTTAATGGTGTCTCTGAATCCCACACACTCGTAGTCTGAGTGCACAGAGGTACGATGCATAGAAGGATGCTGGAATGAAAGAAACTGCTTAAAAATCCACCCACACATAAGTGGCAAGTCACTTCATCTCTCTGTTTGTATAACTGCAAAATAAAAATAATATCCTGTATCTTACAGGCAGTTTAAAATAGCAGCTCTAATATCACAAAATTGAATTGTTCCTACTGCTTAAAGAATGGTACTGGGATTGTTATACCTTGCTACCTGACTTTTCATCAATTGCTCCATCATGGGATATTTTTTAAGGAACCACTTTCTCAGTTTCCCACTTAACTGACAAAGTTCCTAAGAACTTGTATTGAGCAAAGCAGTTGAGTATTTTAGTTTTATTTGCTGCAAGAAAACTCATTTTATTATATTTTGTGATTTTCTTTTAGTTTTACTTTTCTGTGTATGAATAGTTGCCTGTGATTGATATCATGTAGGTCTCATGGTTTTGTGTTATACATCTATAATGGGACATGGTAGACATCAATAGATAGTAGCTATTAAGTGGAGATATTTAATTTCTATGCCTTTAATTCTAATGTTGTATGACTATGGATAGTCATGTATCTGGCTATCACAGTTTGTTTTCTACAGTACTATACTTCCTGTAGTACAGTTTGATATCTTCAGTATTAGGTAGCCCTGGTCTGCTTTATGATTTTACTATGTGCCTCATCATAGTTTTTCTGTTTTGTTTTGTTTTCTTATAATGTGAGGTGATACATGCAAATATGAGTATTATGGGATCAGCTCACCCATTCTACACAGCATCCTTCTCTCTTTCCTAAAATTTTAATACTAAACTCATCACTGATATTGCATAAAAGAATTATTTTAGCATAAATCCCCCACTCTTTTCTCTAATTTTGGCTTTTCAGTCAATCTTCACCTCCCTTTGTCTTGTTAGATAGATAATCTGGGATTCACGTACCACACAGTATCTAATTACTTAAGGAATCTAGCTACTGCCTCCACTCTGGTCTGGTATACTGTGGATAATATGGGGAAATTCTTCCTCATGGTTTCTCCTTGCCAACCAAAGCCCAAGCTTTCAATTTCCATAAATAACAGGTGACGGGTTCTTTAGCTTTGCCAGCAAGCTTGACTACTTATACTTCTATTTGGGACTCCTTTATCATCCTGAAGCACTAAATCTTGTATTGTGGGGAATGATTTGTGCAAACCAGTAGGCTGTCATCCATCAAGGTGTAGCAGGGTTCAGGACCCAACATGACCATTACCAATAATGGCAATAATGTCTTCTACCCTACTCAAGGGTCTAGACACTGTAGCCTGCATGATGATGGAGTAAAGGGAAGCCTACTTCTAGGATCCCAGAATACTTCACTTTCTACTATCTGCCCTCTACCTCAGGGACTGCAATTCTTTCCTGGTAACAACCATGGATAACTGACCTCAGAAATTCAGACCAATACCTTAGTGTAAAAGGAAAATAAAGAGTAAACTGCATACCAGGCTTGTTGCTAGGAAATGAGGCCTCAGAGATATTTGATCCAGTCTCTGGCCTTCACAACCTTCACATCACAACACAGTTAAGTCATAGTGTCTACCTCAGAAATGTCCATCCTTCCTGCCCAAGAAGGCATAAGTCAGATATTTATCATCTCAGACTTCATTGACTCCTGAGGCTGGCTCTGAATTTTTAGTCCCTCATATCTCCTTGAGTAACTTTCTGACTATGCTCTCCATACTTCCCCCATCTTTCCACCAACTTTTGTGCTGCTACATGGGTGCATCTAGCCATTGTACTCTACAGCATGCTCCATCTGCCTGCTCTATGAGTCACTAACAGATCAGAAGTTTACAGGAAAAGTGGCTGAGTGGCTAGGTGGATTGCGAAACTATTGATGACTGTCACTGAGATACAGAAAACATAATATTTAGAGTAGGAGTGGGCTAGAGGAAAGGTACTAAACTAACTATATTTGGAAATTATAAACTCTAGGACAGTGGAAGAGAAGGCACTGGGAAAAGTACAAAAGTACTAAGAGATTTAGGAATCATGAGTATAGAAGAGTCAAAGCTTTGCCTATGAAAGTGGGAAACTCTTTGAAAGATGAATAAAGAAAGAATTGGTACAATATACTCTATTAAGGAATAGATTAGAAATTGCTTAAATGAAGCATCTTCAAGAAGCATGAGCCAGTAGATCAAATTCCATAGAAAATTTTTGGAAGATGAGAAAGTTTTGAAAAAGTTGTAGCACTTTACTGAGGGGAGGGAGTCTCTGACTGAAGAGGATGGTGAAATGTTGCCACTGGGACGGGAGGGAAACACTTGCAAGAAATTCATGGGCAAAAATTCAGAAATGTCAACAGCTGACAAGTCAGCAAAGCCAAGCATCTTGAAAGATAAAAGGAAGAAGCCTGCACAGAAGGAGAGAATAGTGCTTCCTACAGACCAGAGTCCTGGCATAAAAGGGCAATTTACACAGTTTCTGCCACATTAAGAGATTGGCTCTGTAAACAGAGAAACATGAAGGCAAAAGGGTGACTTCAAGAGGCCTTGAAAAAAGCTATAGCTTCTTGGAAAATCAACAGCCAGGATTCCTTCAGTCTCTATGGAGTGGAACAGAAATGATTCATGGTGGGGTACCTATTGATCCTCAGTGAACACAACAAAAATCTCAGGATTTACCTGCCCTTTGTTTTAAAAGACCTAAAAATAACCAAAGCCCAGTTTCAAAACCATATAACATAATCAATATCTCTCCAAATAATGTTCCATTTGCTCACTCACCCCCAAATTTACAACACACTTGTCACCCAAGGAATCTTTTTTAATTTAGAAGAGGCTTGAGCAGTGACAGAGGGATTGTCCAAACATGCCCCATGACCTGAGTCAGAGGAATTCCTAAATAAGTGACTTCCCTCCCCTCCCTCCTTCCTGTTTCCCTTCTCTCCATGGGATGGTGTGTTAGGAGCATTGGCTGGAGGGCCCTAGGCCTGTGGCACCCCTAGAAGCCTCTCAATGGCAGCAGGAATGTCTCCATCTGTTGCTATCAAGGCCTGCAGGTTTGCATCATGATTCGCAAAACCCAGGGCCTTCAGCTGCTCCAGTTCTTGCTGGTAGCGATTTCCAGTGAAGAGGGATGAGGATAGTGAGGACTGGGTACATTGGGAACAAGCATTGGCCATTGCATGAAGGAGATGAAGAACAGCCAATGTGGGTTGCACAGGTTCTTCTCTATTACCTTGTCTTCTACCTGTAGTTTCTGGAACTCTTCTAGCCCCACATGTTCTAGCTGGGTCCCATAAAAATGATCCCAGCCCAGGCACCTCCCTGGACAGTATCTGTAGGCCTTGTTCTATCTGTATCAATGCCTGCAGTGCTCGTGGGTTGGTAAAGATGGGAAGAAGTGGAATATGATGTAACTGGGAGCTGCCAGTTGCCAGCTGGTGTAACAGAGCTCGATTCTGCTGCAGGACATGCAAGGCTCTGTGCAAAACAGAGGGCAGAGGTCTCAACTGACAGGCTAGAGAGGCTTTCTCTACAGGTTGCTGGCTATCCTGGGAAAGAAGATCTTCCCCTGAGTTTAAGTCTGGCATACCAGTTCTGCACCCTGAAGTGGGCTGATTTGAGACCATACCCTTGGCCTGGGCAACTACCCCTGTACTGACCTCTTGTACCAATGGCCTAGCAGGTGCAGAGGTGGTGGGGATAGTGGTGGTGGTGGTATCAGAACTGCTGTGAGCATTGGCTTCTCTACAAGATTCTGGACCTGGAACATAACCTTTAGAGTCAACCAATAGGGCCAGAGTGGAGAGCATAAGCTGCTGGATATCAGAGCAGACTGGACGCATGGCATAGTCACCACCTGGAACTGCCTTCAAGGCCTCCAGACTCTTCTTGTCTTCCTGCAGAAGCTCCTGCTTCTGGACTGGCTTCTGAAAAGTTTCCAGAGGCTTGAGAGCTGGGTCACGTTTCTGTACTGGCCTTGAGGATTCAGGAACATGGTTGACATTGACTTGTTTCTCACTTGCCAGGCCTTGAATTAGAGGGTCTTCCAAGAACTGTACCACAGACTCTGGTGCAGTCATCAGCAGTTGAACCAACTGGCAAAAGAAGTCAGCTAGATCAGGTGAACTCCGGACCAGCCGGCCCAGCCTACCTACCATTCCTGCACCCTCAAAGGCTGATGGTTCGGGAGGATGGGTGCAGTGGCCTGTGGGGTCTTGCAGAGTTCCAGGATAGGCTGGTCCTTTCAAACGAGTCCTCACCACCAACTGGACTGTAGAGCCATCCAGGATGCCACGCTGGCTCAGAATGTCTTGATCCCGAAGGATCTTTCCCATGAAGATGAGTACCAGTCGGTCAGTGTCACAGTGAAGGCGTTTGGAGATCTGCTTCTTAAAATGGCGGACATTGCTATTTTCTGACAGCAAAAAATCCTGGCAGTCCTGTGGGGTCTTGACAGATACTCTGATGATATGTGATGATGGCTCCCGACCAGACACCAGCTGGCTGTCCCCTGCTTCTTCCCTAGCCCGTGCCATATTTCTTTGAGAACAGAATGCTGGGTTACTGAGGACACTATGGAACACAAACCTGTGGAAGCCTAGGTGTGGCACTGAGCACACTTGGGTGCAGGGACCCGTAGGTGTCCAGTGATGTCCTTTCACCCACGTCCTGCAGATGCCACCTCCCAGTGTAGCCCTGCAGCCGCCTGGCTCCCATAGAGGGGGCGGCTGTTCCTTTCTTGGACCAGCCTTAGGGAATATGATGTCAGTGATGAGGTCACAGTTGAAAGGTAACCTGAATGGGGGAAGGGCAGAGGTCTCTACCACCTGCCTGAGGTCAAAGTTTCTTCATGATTTCATTGAAACAGCAATTTTAAAAAATTGTCACTGTCTATAAACATGTTTCACACCAATCTGTTTCACCATTGAAATCCTATGCTTTGGAGTTGATAAATAAATATGGTTGAGATGGAAAAGTACTATTCTGAGGATTTGGAAGTACTGTACACAGACTATGACCTAGCCAAGGCCTCAAGTCCCTGTTTCTATCTGAACAGAATGAAGATATGTATAATTAGGCTACACAGTCTTAATGGGGTCTGTAGGTAACATATACTCTGAGGTTCTCCAGATTGAGTAATCCATCTGCAAGGTTCTAAAGACTCATATTCCGAAAGAACATGTAAGCAAGGTACTCTTAAACCATGATCTCAAGTCAGAGGATCAGAGTTGACACAAGAGAAATCATAGGCAAGTAACAGTTTGAATCTAGGTAACTATGATTTAACAAATATTAGGTGTAATAACAGTAGAGGAGTCTTGTCACTTTGAATGGGACATACTTTAATTGTAAAGGCAGAAAATAGTCTCTAAAGCTCTGTTTGACTACTCCAGGCAAGGAAAGCCCTAGGGTAAAGTCTAATCCCTGAAGCAATTATTTGTTACTGTGATTATGAATGCATCAGGCTATCTTAGATTTGTATCATTAACTATTGGCATTCTAAACTTGACTCTTTTTTCTGCTTATAAAATTTCCTGTTTCAAAGGCCTTTAAAACCAGAATATGGCTGCCTAATGTGTCACCTGTAGAAAAACCTGCTAGATGTAACATTATGTAGATCTTTCTGCAATCACACTCTTTACCATATGTTGATACATATGTTCTTAAATTTTAATTTGTTTGCATCAGTAATTTCAGTGTCCAACCAATATCAAGACCTGATAAACTGTCATTTCTGAAATTGAAAGAACTTGCCACTCCCAGAAATTTTCATAATACCTTATGACTGACTGGCATCCAGCCAGACTGCTGGGTCTCTCCTAATGCCCAGACCTCAGAAAAACTTCTACCATACAAGTGTCACTGAATAAGCAATTTCTTCACAGATTCCCTTTGGATTCCCCTGAGCAGAATCAGATATTCCAGCCTGACTTTCCCATAAGAAATACACTAACATATAGCAAGGTTGAAGAACATTCTAGGTAAGAATTATCAAGAATCACCTTTGCATACCTCATGTTCCTAGGGATTGTTTTTTCCCTCACAGGCTTTAAAGTGACCATCCATTGGGTTTCTTCTCTGAAGATTTGGTTGTTGGGGCTTGAAGAACTAGGGATGAGCAGATTATTAGAGAAAAATAAAAAATACCATTTTTACCATATTTAACTTGAGGTCCCTGATGGATTTCAAATGAGATGACAAGTCTAGATTGGGTACACGTCAATCTCCTCAGCATGTGTGGGTGTGATTTAAAGCCATAAAACTATGTCATCTAGGTAGGCTGTAAGAATAGCGAAAAATACGGGCTTCAGAAACTTTCCAAATTTTTGGTGTTTCATATGATAAATTACTCTTGGATCAAAGAGTAATCAGTTTCAAGCTTATTTAATAATCTGAAATGTGTGTTGAAGTGGTTATAGATCATTTCTCCTCATTTAAGCAGGTTAGAAAGGGACTGGGGCTAATTTCTCATAGAAAGTATCTGAGGTGGGGCTGGTGGAGTGGCTCATGCAGTAGATAGCCTACCTAGCAAGTGTGAGGCCCTGAGAGCAAACCCCAGTACCACAGAAAAGAAAAAAATATTGAGGAGACTTAAGGCTACTTAGCACTGTGATTTTAGCACCCACCTTCCCTTTCAACACACATTCCTTTCTAGAAATTTATCCTAGAAATTTATTGCAACCTTGTGCTTTCTTGGGAAGTTTAGGTTCTAATGTGTCCCATGTCAGATGAGCAGGCTTAAAGGACTAAAAAATAAGGGTGGGAGACTGAGGAGGGAAAGGGACTCATCATCTTGTGGTTGAAGCCACTGCTCCGTGTGGGTTTCTTCTACCTCCCATCTTTCCTCTTATCAGTTATAAGCAGAAACTAAATACCATAGTTTGAAGAAGCTAAAAGCCTAGCAAGGGGGTGGGCGGGGGTAGGTGGGGGAATGGCATTATGGAAAGAGAGGACATCTGCTGCTTCATGTGCCTATCAATTCAGGAGAAAAAAAAGAAGGAAATTTAAACCTTGTAAACCTAGCAAATGCCAGGTGTAGCAAGTGTAATATGTTATTTAATGACTTTAATTCCTAGAGACGGAAATAAAATTAAGTAAATTAAGTATGTGTGTATAATACTTTAATACAAATACATAATAGTTAAGGCTGGTGGAGTGGCTTAAGTGGTAGAAGCACTTGCCCAGCAAGGGTGAGGCCTTGATTTCAAACCCCAGACTCATCGAAAAGAAAAAAAAAAAAGAGTAAATGCATAATAGTTAAATTGTGTTTATGTGTATATAATATACAACTAAATAATATAGAATAATATATAACAAGTATTATCTATAGTATACATTATAATGTATAACTAAATGTTTAATCATTGAACAGAATTATTTAGTCAAATCTATAAGAATAAAATATTTACTGGCTGATGACTAAATAAAATTTGTAGTTTAAATAACATTGGTTATTTGGTATGGGGGCCTTGGTGGATAGATATGGAAGACAGAATTATGTTAAAATTGCTCTTAAATCATTTTTTATTCTTTCTAGAGTTAAGAACAGGCAAAATTTGGCTGTCAGATGTTGAAGCTATGAGGACAATAACCTCTTCATTAGTTAAATTTTATGTTTTAATCCTTGAAGTCCCTGTTTTACATGGGAGCCACATTAATTATTTTAACTAAGGGTTCATTAAGTTTCATCTTATCAAATCATCTTGTAAGTGCCAAAACTTATTTGAGCTTTTACTATTTATTATATTAGAATATTTATGTCCAATATGGAATATTAGGGGCAATAGGTTCTAACTATACAAAATTAAGACAAAGCTACAGATTAAGTAAGGCATACCTATTTTTATATTTTATATTCAATTGCCCACTTCCAATTATAAAGGATCTAAGTTTTAAATGTGGTGAAATTCTCAGGTATATCTATTGTTTAAGCTGCAGTATTGACTAAGTTCTTGAAGTTTGTCAATTGGTGCATTTTAGCAAATGTTAAAGTTAAGTTAGAGCCTATATTGTAGAGGTATAAAAGGTAATTGGTGGGAATTCCAAGATGGCGGCTAGAGGGAGGAAGCAGAAAGCGAGCCTCCTATAGTGAAATCTTGGAGAGACGCTGGAGACACACTTTGCAGGCATAATCACCGAGAAAAGGCATAACTTTGACCCCTCCACACCTCCAGCCGGTGCAGAGAATCTCCACTTCACATTAAACGGAGAACCGAGGAGGGCCCCCGGGCCGCCAGGGGCCGGCGCCCATACGGCTTGGGAAGACGCGGACCAGGTGAGCTTTGCGGTACCGCGGTTCCCCCACAGACAAGCCTGGGCCAGAGCAGCATAGCCCCCTGGACAGACTGACCTCCACCCGGGAAAAAAAGAGAAACTGAGTACTAAGCAATAAGAACAGTTAAGACACGCTGGAAAGAGGGTGGGGCGCCCTGAGCGCTGAAGATTGGGGGAAGGGAATCCTTCCCGGGACTGTAAATAAACGAGCCGGGCGGGCCGGAGAGGCTCTGGCGGGAGCGGGGAGCGCGCCCAGCAACCAGGAGCGGGGAAGCTTGTGAGAGGAGGGAAGACCCACTTCCCAGGTGAACTGTAAATAAACACCCAGGCCTGACAACGCGGGGCAGTGGCACCTTTCCCAGTGCTTGGAAAGGGGAAAGCCTGTAGCAGAGGCCGCCGCACAGGAGAACTCTGAGCAAACAAAGCCTGTGGGACCAGGTGAGCACTAGCTCACCCCAGAGATCTGCATAAATAACGCCGCCAGCTACAGGCTGAGAGCAGCAGGCAGGCAAGCCACAGTTGCAGATACCACTCTCAGAACTGCCTCCAGACGCTTTTTTTTCTTTTTCTCCCTACCTTTGATGAGAGAACAACCGAATTACACCTGCAAGCCGAAAAACTTACTGAAACTGTATTGCATTTGAATTGGGGACACTTGGTGGGACTTTTTTTTTTTTTTTTTTTATCTTCTGTGTGTGTGTGAGTGTAGTTTTGTTCTACTTTATGCATCCCCCTTTGATGAGACAACTACAGAACAACATCTGAGGCACCAACTCCAGGACTGGAGATTGAGACGGACATCCAAATTATTAAGACTGAAATTGCATTGCATATAAACTTGGAAGTTTTTTGGTTTTTTGTTTTTTTTTTTTAATTTTCTATTTTCCATTTTATTTTAATTCATTTTTATAAATAGATACTACTTTCATATACTTATTTTTTATTTTTTTATCTTTGATTTTCAATCCTCTCTCTGTCACTCTATTGTCTGTTCAGTTTACTGTCGATTAGTACACTAACACTCCCTGTTTATACCTTTGAAACTCTCTTGTCTGATACCTTGTTCTGCTTTCTCCCTCTTGTCTGTATATTTGTTTTCCCCTTTTCTTTAACTTCTTGCTTTCCATCTCAGCTCACTCTTCCGTTCTCAATATTACCATTGTTATTATTACAAGCTAGAAAATACTTAATTACACACAGTACAGGGACAGTAACAACACCAAGGACAATGACAGGAAGACAGAAAAAACAAGGAAACCAGTTTCCCCACAGCAAAAAATTAGTACAGGAACCAGAGGGGAATGAAGAGAACAGAAACTCAGAGCCAGACTCCAACAAAATGAAGATAAACTATGCCAAAGGACCCAATGAAGCCTACAAGAATAATTTAAAAGAAGACATACTACAAGTACTCAATGAGAATTTTATAGAGATGATACTGGATAGGGTCAAACAAAATGTACAGGAGACACTCAAGAAATTCCAAGACAATAAAAATAGAGAATTTGAAAAAGCAAAAGAAGAAATAAAGGAAACCATAGAAGCACTGTATAAACACCAAAGTGAAAGAGAGAACACAATGAATAAATGGATAAATGAACTCAGGACAAAAATAGACAACAATAAAGAAGAAAACAGCCAGGATATGGAAAACCTCAGAAAAAAGAACGAAACAGAACTGCAAAACGAAACGGAAGGCCAATCCAGCAGAATAGAACAAACAGAAGACAGAATCTCAGAACTTGAAGATGAAATGGTAATTAAAGGAAAAACTGAAGAACTATTAATTAAACAACTCAAGACCTGTGAAAAGAAAATGCAAGAACTCACTGACTCCATCAAAAGACCAAACTTGAGAATCATGGGCATCGAAGAAGGAGAAGAGGTGCAAGCGAAGGGAATGCATAATATATTCAACAAAATAATAACGGAAAATTTCCCAAATCTAGAGAAAGATATTCCCATACACATGCAAGAGGCCTCCAGGACACCAAACAGACCAGATCAAAATAGAACTACTCCACGACATATCATCATTAAAACAACAAGTTCAGAAACTAAGGAAAGAATATTGAAGGCTGCAAGAGAGAAAAAACAAGTAACATACAAAGGTAAACCCATCAAAATCACAGCAGACTTCTCAACAGAAACATTAAAAGCAAGAAGAGCTTGGGGTGAGATCTTCCGGGCACTGAATGAAAATAACTTCAACCCCAGGATACTCTACCCAGCAAAGCTATCATTCAAAATAGATGGAGCAATAAAAGTCTTCCATGATAAGCAGAAACTAAAACAATATGTGACCACAAAGCCACCATTACAAAAGATTCTGCAAGGGATCCTGCACACAGAAAGTGACACCCAACTTAACCATGAAAAGGCAGGCAGCACCAAACCACAGGATAAGAAAAAGCAAGACAGTAGAGAGTAACATCAAGTTAGGTACACACAATCAAACCTTCAAACAACTAAGATAACTAAATGGCAGGAATCACCACATACCTATCAGTACTAACGCTTAATGTTAATGGACTTAATTCACCCATCAAAAGACACCGTTTGACAAAATGGATTAAAAAAGAAGATCCAACAATTTGTTGCTTACAGGAGACTCATCTCACTGACAGAAATAAGCATATGCTTAGGATGAAAGGCTGGAAGAAGATTTACCAAGCCAATGGCCCCCGAAAACAAGCAGGAGTAGCAATACTTATCTCTGACAAAGTAGACTTCAAACCTACATTGATCAAACGAGATAAAGAAGGACATTCCATACTAATAAAAGGGGAAATAGACCAAAAGGAAATAATAATCATCAATCTGTACGCACCCAATGTCAACGCACCCAATTTCATCAAACATACCCTGAAAGACCTAAAAGCATATATAAACGCCAACACAGTGGTTGTGGGAGACTTTAACACTCCATTATGATCAATAGATAGGTCATCCAAACAAAAACTCAATAAAGAAATCCAAGATCTAAAATATGCAATAGATCAAGTGGACCTAGTAGATGTCTACAGAACATTTCATCCAACCTCTACACAATATACATTCTTCTCAGCAGCCCATGGAATCTTCTCCAAAATAGATCATATCCTAGGGCACAAAGCAAGTCTCAGCAAATATAAGAAAATAGAAATAATACCATGCATACTATCTGACCACAATGCAGTAAAAGTAGAACTCAACAACAAAAGTAAAGACAAAAAACATGCAAACAGCTGGAAACTAAATAACTCATTACTTAATGAAGAATGGATCATCAATGCAATAAAAGAGGAAATTAAAATGTTCCTGGAAGTCAATGAAAATGAAAAGACAACCTACCGGAACCTATGGGACACAGCTAAGGCAGTCTTGAGAGGAAAGTTTATAGCCATGAGTGCATATATTAAAAAGATTGAAAGATCCCAAATCAATGACCTAATGATACATCTCAAACTCCTAGAAAAACAAGAACAAGCAAATCCCAAAACAAATAGAAGGAGAGAAATAATAAAAATAAGAGCTGAAATCAACGAAATAGAAACCAAAAAAACCATACAAAGAATTAATGAAACAAAAAGTTGGTTCTTTGAAAAAATAAACAAGATCGATAGACCCCTGGCAAACCTGACTAAAATGAGGAGAGAAAAAACCCAAATTAGTAGAATCAGGAATGCAAAAGGGGAGATAACAACAAACACCATGGAAGTCCAGGAAATCATCAGAGACTACTTTGAGAACCTATATTCAAATAAATTTGAAAATCTAAAAGAAATAGACAGATTTCTAGATACATATGATCATCCAAAACTGAACCAAGAGGAAATTAATCACCTGAATAGACCTATAACACAAAATGAAATTGAAGCAGCAATCAAGAGTCTCCCCAAAAAGAAAAGTCCAGGACCTGATGGATTCTCTGCTGAATTCTATCAGACCTTTAAAGAAGAACTGATACCAACCCTCCTTAAACTGTTCCATGAAATAGAAAGGGAAGGAAAACTGCCAAACACATTTTATGAAGCCACTATTACACTTATCCCAAAACCAGGCAAAGACACCTCCAAAAAGGAGAACTATAGGCCAATCTCCTTAATGAACATTGATGCAAAAATCCTCAACAAAATAATGGCAAATCGAATTCAGCAACACATCAAAAAGATTATTCACCACGACCAGGTAGGCTTCATCCCAGGGATGCAGGGGTGGTTCAACATACGAAAATCAATAAACGTAATAAACCACATTAACAGAAGCAAAGACAAAAACCACTTGATCATCCCAATAGATGCAGAAAAAGCCTTTGATAAGATCCAACATCATTTCATGATAAAAGCTCTAAGAAAACTAGGAATAGAAGGAAAGTTCCTCAACATTATAAAAGCTATATATGACAAACCTACAGCCAGCATTATACTTAACGGAGAAAAATTAAAACCATTCCCTCTAAAATCAGGAACCAGACAAGGATGCCCACTATCTCCACTCCTATTCAACATAGTACTGGAATTCCTAGCCAGAGCAATTAGGCAAGAAGAAGGAATAAAAGGAATACAAATAGGTAAAGAAACTGTCAAAATATCCCTATTTGCAGACGACATGATCCTATACCTTAAAGACCCAAAAAACTCTACTCAGAAGCTTCTAGACATCATCAATAGCTATAGCAAAGTAGCAGGATATAAAATCAACATAGAAAAATCATTAGCATTTCTATACACTAACAATGAGCAAACGGAAAAAGAATGTATGAAAACAATTCCATTTACAATAGCCTCAAAAAAAATCAAATACCTAGGTGTAAACCTAACAAAAGATGTGAAAGACCTCTACAAGGAAAACTATATACTTCTGAAGAAAGAGATTGAGGAAGACTATAGAAAGTGGAGAGATCTCCCATGCTCATGGATTGGTAGAATCAACATAGTAAAAATGTCTATACTCCCAAAAGTAATCTACATGTTTAATGCAATTCCCATCAAAATTCCAATGACATTCATCAAAGAGATTGAAAAATCTACTGTTAAATTTATATGGAAAAACAAGAGGCCACGAATAGCCAAGGCAATACTCAGTCAAAAGAACAATGCAGGAGGTATTACAATACCTGACTTCAAACTATATTACAAAGCAATAACAATAATAACAGCATGGTACTGGCACAAAAACAGACATGAAGACCAGTGGAACAGAATAGAGGACCCAGATATGAAGCCACACAACTATGAGCAACTTATCTTTGACAAAGGAGCTAAAAATATACGATGGAGAAATAGCAGCCTCTTCAACAAAAACTGCTGGGAAAACTGGTTAGCAGTCTGCAAAAAACTGAAACTAGATCCATGTATATCACCCTATACCAAGATTAACTCAAAATGGATCAAGGATCTTAATATCAGACCCCAAACTCTTAAGTTGATACAAGAAAGAGTAGGAAATACTCTGGAGTTAGTAGGTATAGGTAAGAACTTTCTCAATGAAACCCCAGCAGCACAGCAACTAAGAGATAGCATAGATAAATAGGACCTCATAAAACTAAAAAGCTTCTGTTCATCAAAAGAAATAGTCTCTAAACTGAAGAGAACACCCACAGAGTGGGAGAAAATATTTGCCAACTATACATCAGACAAAGGACTGATAACCAGAATATACAGGGAACTTAAAAAACTAAATTCTCCCAAAACTAATGAACCAATAAAGAAATGGGCATGTGAACTAAACAGAACTTTCTCAAAAGAAGAAATTCAAATGGCCAGAAAACACATGAAAAAATGCTCACCATCTCTAGCAATAAAGGAAATGCAAATTAAAACCACACTAAGATTCCACCTCACCCCTGTTAGAACAGCCATCATCAGCAACACCACCAACAACAGGTGTTGGCGAGGATGCGGGGAAAAAGGAACCCTCTTACACTGTTGGTGGGAATGTAGACTAGTACAACCACTCTGGAAAAAAATTTGGAGGCTACTTAAAAAGCTGGACATTGATCTACCATTTGATCCAGCAATACCACTCTTGGGGATATACCCAAAAGACTGTTACTCCAGAGGCACCTGCACATCCATGTCTATTGCGGCACTATTCACAATAGCCAAGTTATGGAAACAGCCAAGATGCCCCACCACTGACGAATGGATTAAGAAAATGTGGTATCTATACACAATGGAATTTTATGCAGCCATGAAGAAGAACGAAATGTTATCATTCGCTGGTAAATGGATGGAATTGGAGAACATCATTCTGAGTGAGGTTAGCCTGGCTCAAAAGACCAAAAATCGTATGTTCTCCCTCATATGTGGACATTAGATCAAGGGCAAACACAACAAGGGGATTGGACTATGAGCACATGATAAAAGCGAGAGCACACAAGGGAGGGGTGAGGATAGGTAAGACACCTAAAAAACTAGCTAGCATTTGTTGCCCTTAATGCAGAGAAACTAAAGCAGATACCTTAAAGCAACTGAGGCCAATAGGAAAAGGGGACCAGGTACTAGAGAAAAGGTTAGATCAAAATGAATTAACCTAGAAGGTAACACCCACGCACAGGAAATCAATGTGAGTCAATGCCCTGTATAGCTATCTTTATCTCAACCAGCAAAACCCCTTGTTCCTTCCTATTATTGCTTATACTCTCTCTACAACAAAATTAGAGATAAGGGCAAAATAGTTTCTGCTGGGTATTGAGGGGGGGAGAGGGAGGGGGTGGAGTGGGTGGTAAGGGAGGGGGTGGGGGCAGGGGGGAGAAATAAACCAAGCCTCATATGCACATATGAATAATAAAAGAAAAATGAAAAGAAAAAAAAAAAGGTAATTGGTGAACCTTTTATCTTTACTACTACATAAATTCTTTAGTGTATAAATTTAATATGTAAATTTTGGAGTTCCAATTGCATTTTCAATATAAGACTTGTTTTTTCCATGGTCTTTCCTATGTCAATTAATTTTACAACCAAGCCAGTTATTGCCAGGACAGGACATCAAATTTGTCCTTCCTTCCAGTGCCTGGATTACTATTATTCACCTAGTTGCTCAGGCTCAAAACCAGGAATTACACCCTGATTCTACTCTTTCCTTTATGCCTCAAAAGATGTCCTGAATCTGGCCGTCTGGACATGGTACTGTTGGTACAGCAATAGTCTCTAGCTAGTTTCCCCACACTCTCTCTCTTGCTCCATTAGAGTCATAACTTCCCACAGAAGCCAGTGAGATCTGTTAAAATTATAGTTCACCTCATCACTTTAATCAAATTCACCAAAAGGACAGGTGCCAGTGACCCACACCTATAATATTAGCTGCTCAGGAGGCAGAGATAAGGAGGACCATAGTTTGAAGCCAGACCCTATCTCCAAAAAAAAAAAAAAAAAAAAATCACGAAAAAGTGCTGATGGAGTGACTCAAAGTGTAGGCCCTGATTTCAAACTTCAGTACTGAAAAAAAAATCACCAAAGGTTTTCCCCTTTGTACTAGAACGAATCTAAGTTCTTTTTTTTTTAATTCTTCCAGATTTTTTTTATCATTTTAACATTTACTTAGGTGCGTATACATTATTTGTCATCATCCCCCCTCTCACTCCCTACCCCCACTTCTGGGAAGAACTTGTTCCTCCCTCTTGTTCTCCGATTTTGTTACAGAGAAAACATAAGACATAATGAGAAAAACAGTTTGCTAGTTTGAGATTAAAAATAGCTATACAGAGATGTTCCTAGCTCTGCTTCCATGTACATGAGTATTACATTGGTTCATCACTACCAGACCTCTTCATTACTTCCTAGTCCCCTTCCTGTAGTGCCCTCTGCCAGTTTAAGATTACTATATTTGCTCCTCTACAGTGAGCACATCAACCACATTCAAGTTTTAGGTTTTTTTCCCTTTCCCTGTTCCTTCTGTTCACGATCTCCCCCTAATGTGTGACTCATATCCAATAATATTACTGCATTTATTTCAGGTCTATAATCCCCATATAAGGGAGAATGTGTAATTTTTGGCTTTCTGAGCCTAATTTTACTTAAGATGATGTTCTCCAGTTCTATCCATTTACTTGTGAATGACAAAACTGTATTCTTCCTTGTGGCTGAATAAAGTTCCACTGTGTATAAATACCACATTTTCTTATCCATTTATCAGTAGTGGGGCATCTTGGCTGTTTTCACAGCTTACCTATTGTGAATAGTGCTGCAATAAACATGGGTGAACAATCTGAGTCACATTCCCTTTAGTATATCCCCAGGAGTGGGATTGCTGGATCATATGGCACATCTATGGTTAATTTTTTAAGAAGCCTCCATATTGTTTTCCAAAGTGGTTGTACTAGCTTACATTCCCACCAGCAGTGTATGAAGTTTCCTTTTTTCCCACATCATTGCCAACATTTGTTGTTGATGGTTCTCTAGATGGTAGGTATTCTAACAGGTGTGAGGTGGAATCTTGGTGTGGTTTTGATTTGCATTCCTAAAGGATAGTGAACATTTTTCATGTGTTTTTTGGCCATTTGAACTTCTTCTTTTGAAAAGGTTCTGTTTAGTTCAGTTGCCTACTTCTTTATTGGTTCAGTGGTTGTGGGGGAATTTAGTTTTTGAGCTCCCTGTATATTCTGGTTATCAGTCCCTTGTCTGATGTATAGCTAGCAAAGATTATCTACCATTCTCTGGGTGGTCTCTTCAGTTTAGAGACCATTTATTTTGTTGTGCAGAAGCTTTTTAATTTCATGGAAGAATATAAATTCTTCACTATGATCAAATAGTGATTTGGTCCATGTACTACCTCCTTGACCCCATTTCCCTAGCCCTCAGCTCTAGTCACAGAAGCATCCTTACATTCCTAGAATATTTGTGAGCTGTTCCCATTTTTTAATTGATGTCCTTTTTGTCTGGGTATTTTTGCTACTAACTTTCAATTGGCTAACTCCCTTTATTCATTGCATCTCCACTTACATGCTATCTTTTTCAGTGGTATCCTTAATTACCACCATAAGAAATAGTTCTGCCAATTTGTCTCCTTACCCTGTGTTTCTGTTTCTTTGATTGTTTTGTTGTCTGTCCACCTCTTTTAGCTCTGTAAAAGCTATCTCCAAACACTTTGACAAGCCTTGGCATACAGTGAATGTTCAATTAATACTAGTTGAATGTATAAATGAATCCTCAATTTCTCTCTTTCCTTAATCTTGCACATCCAATCTTATCAGAAAACTTTGGAAATTCTATCTTCAAAGTGTCTACTCAATCATCCACTTTTTGTTTACTTCTCTTGTGAAGAACCCCAGTCTAAACCAACTTAAGTCTAAATCTCACCTGAAAGACCACAGGGGGAGGGGCAAGAAGCTAGTCTCAGCTCAAACTCTCAGTAAACAAACACTGGAAAGGCAGGAAGGCTGAGGAGTAGGAGGGAGAAGGGGTGATAAGCCACTGCCCGAAACAGGACAGGTAGTAGTTCAGAGATCATCTCCTGAGCCAGTGAGCAGCACGCAAAGTCAAACTGCCCGGCAAAATTAAAAAACAAATAGCAAACTGTCATAACACACTGACAGCAGAGGGGGGCTGATGTAGCACTGAATCTGCCCCAATGAAAGGGGGTGGGACAAAGAACCACCAATGTGGAAATCCAATTAAACAAGCACAGTGAAAATCCACCTCCAAAGCAGGGCAACTAGTACACTACAGAGCTGATCTCCCAAACCTGAGGGAAGCATTCAAATTTAAACTGCCACACCACACTGAGGGAGGAGCTGACCAAGCAGCTGCAGCTGAAGGGTAACACAACTATCAGCTGAGGGAATCAATATTTCTGACCACCCTGCATGATATGGAAAAGCTGCCTCACTGCACAATTTCAATTTAACTGTAGACAGAAGAATAAAACACTAGTCACAAGCCAATTACCTGGTGAGACTATGTCAGAGGATCTGTTTATATGCCAATACCAGGACTGGATGCTAGAGGAACTTAACTCAAGAACTTAAACTAAGACTGAAATTCTATTGTTCCTGAACCTGGTGTTTTTTTTTTCTTTTTATTTTGTTTTGTTTATTTGGGTTTTTTGTTGTTGCTGTTGTTTTGTATATTTGTTCATTTTCCCCATTGATTTCTTTGTGTTTTTTGTATGTTTGTTTTGTTATTGTGAGTTTTCTATTTTTATTTCTAACCCTATTATCTTTTTTCTTTTTATACTATCAACTTTACCATCATCATCTTCTCATCCCTACTCTCAGCCCCTTCACTCTCCCTTCCTCTCCTGTGCTAAATTCCATTGTTCCCCTTCCCAACAACTCATTCTGCCCCTTCTCACCCAGTCTCCTTAAGCCCTCACCTTCCCCTACCATTCTCCCCCAACCTGTAACCAGAATACTCCTCCCTCCCACTAATCACCCACTGACCACCCTACTATACCACCCTACTATACTATTACACAACCCCAATGCCCTGCAATCACTGACAAAAGCACCCTCTACTACAACAACAGAAATACACCCAAACACACACAAAGACCACAAAAACCAGCAGGCCCCACACTGCTTCTACCACTCACCCACCCCAATCCCCATCTCCCCTTTTACTGCTATCCTATCCAACTCCCCAAGTTTCTATAGATAGCATTACAAACATTAACTTCTCTACTCCCACTACTTAAAGATATTATCACCAAGGGGTCTTCTGTATGACATATAAATTACTGGTTGGGTATTAAACCTGTGAACTAGTTATTAATAAATTACACTCAGACCAGGGACAGAAATAGCACACCAACTTAGGTAAAAACCCAAGACAGTCACAAAGCAAAAACTAAATCAAGGGAAAGAAAACAGGTGACTAAAACTACCAACTAGCCTATCAAGAACATAGTTGCACATTACCAAGTGCAATGATGGGAAGAAGAGAAAGGGATGGAAACCACTCTCTTCCCAAAAATAATTTAATACAGAATTCAGAGGGAAATGAAGAAAATAGATACCCACTTCCAGTCTCCAACAAAAGAAACATAAATGACACCAAGGAAACCAGCAATGCCCACAAAAACTACCTCAAAGAAGAAATCCTGCAAGTAATCACTGAGAATTTCATGGAGATGATACTAAACATGGTTAACCAAAATGTACAAGATGCACTCAAGAAATTTCAAGACACCAAAAATAAAGAATATGAGAAAACACAGAAAACAATGAACTCATAAGAGCCCTAAATAAACACCAAAGTGAAACAGAGAATACTATAAATTGAGAGATAAATGAATTAAAGATGAAAATAGAAAATATTAAAAAGGAAGTGAACCGTGATATGAAAATCTTCAGAAAAAAGAATCAAACAGAAACACAAAGCACAGTGGAAGTCCACCCAACAGATTAGAGCAAGTGAAACACAGAATCTCAGAAATCAAAGATAAACAGAAATTAAAGGAAAAACTGAAGAACTGTTAGTGAAACAACTCAAGCCCTGTGAAAGTAATATATAAGAACTCACCAACACCATCAAAAGACCAAAACTGAGAATCATGGGCATTGAAAAAAGAGAAAAGGTCCTAGCAAAAGGGATTCATAATATATTCAATAAAACAATAACAGTAAATTTCCCAAATCTAGAGAAAGTTTTGCCCATTCAGGTACAGGAAGCCTCCAGGACACCAAACAGACTTGACCAACATAGAACTTCCCCATGGCATAGTATCATTAAAACAGCAAGAACAGAGAATAGAGAAAGAATATTGAAGGCTGTAAGAAGGAAAAAATAAATAACATATAAAGATAAACCCATTAAAATCGCAGCAGATTTCTCAACAGAAACCTTAAAGGCAAAAAGGGAATGGAATGAGATATTCCAGTCAATGAATGAAAATAACTTCAACCCTAGGATACCCTACCCAGAAAAACTATCACTCAAAACGGATGGAGCAATAAAAGTCTTCCACAATAAGCCGAAACTAAAACAATATGTGACCACCAAACCACTACTACAAAAGATTCTCCAAGGAATTCTGTACACAGAAAATGAAAGCAAACAAAACCACAAGAGGACAGGCAATATCAAACCACAGGAAAAGAAAAGACAGGGAATCAGAGAGTAACATTGATTCAGCTGCACACAATCAAACCCTTAAATAACAAAAACAACTAAATGACAGGAATCACCACAGACCTATCAATATTAACACTGAATGTCAATGGACTCAACTTCCACAAAAAAGACACTGCTTGGTAAACTGGGTTAAAAAAGAAAATCCAAAAACCTGTTGTTTACAGGAGACTCATCTCATTGACAGAAACAAACACTGGCTTAGGGTGAAAGACTGAGAGAAGATTTACCAAGCCAATGGCCCCCAAAAAGAGGCAGGAGTAGCAATACTTAACTAGACAAATTATACTTCAAACTTACATTGATCAAAGGAGATAAAGAAGGACACTCCATACTAATAAAAGGGGAAATACATCAAAAGGAAATAACAATTATCAACCTATATGTATACAATCTCAGTGCACCCAATCTCACCAAACATTCTTTAAAGGACTTAAAAGCACATATAGACTCCAACACAGTGGTAGTGGAAGACTTTAATACCCCCCCAATAGATAGGTCATCCAAACAAAAAATCAATAAAGAAATTGTACAACTAAATCACACTATAGATCAAATGGACCTAGCTGATGTCTACAGAATATTTCATCCAACTTCTGCACAATATACATTCTTCTCAGCATCTCATGGTTCCTTCTCCAAAATTGATCATATCTTAGGGCACAAAGCAAGCCTCAGCAAATATAAGAAAATAGAAATAATCCTTGCATTCTCTCTGATCATAATGCATTAAAATGAGAACTCAACAACAAAACAACAACAGAAAATACACAAACAATTGGAAGTTGAACAACACATTGCTCAATAATCAGTGGGCCAGTGATGAAATAAAAAAGGAAATTAAAAGGTTCTTGGAAGCTAATGAAAATGAAAAAACAACCTACAAGAACCTATGGGACACAGCAAAGACAGTCCTAAGAGGAAAGTTTATAGCCATGAGTGCACATATTAAAAGGACAGAAACATCTCAAATCAGTAACCTAATGCTACATCTCAAATTCCTAGAAAAACAAGAACAAGCAAATCCCCAAATAAGCAGAAGGAGAGAAATAATAAAAATAAGGGCCAAAATTAATGAAATAGAGACCAAAAAAATACAAATAATCAATGAAACAGAAAGCTGGCTCTTTGAAAAAATAAACAAGATTGACCAGATCCCTGGCAAATCTGAGTACAATGAATAGAGAAAAAAATCCAAATCAGTAAAATCAGAAACACAAAGGGGAGATAACACCAAACACCAAGGAAATCCAGGGAATCATCAGAGACTACTTTGAGAACCTATATTCCAACAAATTGGAAAATCTTGAAGAAATGGACAAACTTCTACTTATGACAATCCAAAGCTGAATGAAGAATATATTAAACAACTAAACAGATTTATAACACACAATGAAATTGAACAGCAATAAAGAGTCTCCTCAAAAAGTAAAATCCAGGCCTGACAGATTCTCAGATGAATTCTACCAGACCTTCAAAGAAGAACTAACACCCACACTCCTTAAACTTTTCCACAAAATAGAAAGGAAAGGAACACTGTCCAAATCATTCTATGAAGCCAGTATATTTTCCTCCCAAGACTGGCAAGGACACATCCAAAAAGGAGAACTACAGGACAAGCTCCTTAATGAGCATCAATGCAAAAATCCTCAATGAAATAATGGCAAACCAAATCCGAAAACATATCAGAAAGATCATTCACCATGACCAAGTCATTGTCATCCCAGGGATGCAGGTTTGGTTCAACATACACAAAGCAATAAATGTAATACAGCACATTGATAGAAACAAAGACAAAACCACATGATCATCTCAATAGATACACAAAAGGCTTTAATAAGATTCAACACCACTTCATGATAAACACTCTAAGAAAACTAGGAATAGAAGGAATGTACCTCAGCATTGTAAAGGGTATATATGGCAAACCTATAGCCAACATCACACTTAATGGGGAAAAATTGAAACAATTTCCCCTAAAATCAGGAATGAGACAAGGGTCCCCACTCTTACCACTCCTATTCAACATAGGCTTGGAATTCCTAGCCAGAGCAATAAGGCAAGAAGAAATAAAAGGAATACAAATAGGTAAAGAAACTGTCAAAATATCCCTATTTGAGGAAGACATGATCTACTCCTTAAAGACCCAAAATACTCTACCCAAAAACTCGTAGACACCATAAACAGCTTCAAAAATGTGGCAGGATACTAAAGCAACTTACAAAAATCATTAGCTTTTCTATGTACCAACAATGAACAAATTAAGAGTATAGGGAAACAATTCCATTTACAATAGCCTCAAAAAAAATAAAATACCTAGGAGTAAACTTAACAAAGGATGTGAATGGCCTGTACAAGGAGAACTACAAACCTCTGAAAAAAAAGATTGAGGAAGATTACAGAAGGTGGAAAGATCTCCCATGCTCATGGATTGGTAGAATCAACATACTAAAAATGGCTATACTACCAAAAGCAATCTACATGTTTAATGCAATTCCCATCAAAATCCCAATGTCATTCATCAGAGAGATTGAAAAATCTACTGTTAAGTTTATTTGGAAACACAAGAGACTGAGAATCACCAAGGCAATACTCAGCAAAAAAAACAATGCTAGAGGTACCCCAATACCCAACTTCAAACTATATTACAAAGCAATAGCAATAAAAACAGCATGGTACTGCACAAAAGCACATATGAAGACCAGTGGAACAGAACAGAGGACCTGGATATGAATCCACACAACTATGCCCACCTTATTTTTGACAAAGGAGCCAAAAACACAAGATGGAAAATAGACAGCCTCTTAACAAATGTTGCTAGGAAAAGTGGTTATCTGCCTGCAGAAAACTGAAACTAGAACCATGCTTATCACCCCGTACTAGAATCAACACAAAATGGATCAAGGACCTTAATATCAGACCTGAAACTCCAAAGCTAGTACATGAAAGAGCAGAGAATACTCTGGAAGTAATAGGTATAGGCAAAGACTTCCTCAGTAGAACCCCAGCAGCCCATCAACAAAGGGAAAGGATGGACAAATGGGACTACATGTAATTAAAAACTTCTGCACAAAAAAAAGAAATGGTCTCTAAACTGAAGAGACCATCACAGAGTGGGAGAAAATATTTTCTAACTATATATCAGACAAAGGACTGATAACCAGAATATATAGGGAACTCAAAAAATTAAACTCCCCCAAAATCAATGAACCAATAAAACAAATGCAGTAATATTATTAGACATGAGTCACACACTAAGGGGAGAACACATACAGGAGGAATAGGGAAAGGCAGGAAACCCAAAACTTGAAAGTGTTTGATGTGCCCACTGTAGAGGAGCTAATATAGTAACCTTAAAATGACAGAGGTCAATATGGGAAGGTGACCAGGAAGTAGTGAAGTGGTCTGGTAGAGATGAATAATTAGGGCTGTAATACACATGTTCATGGAAGCAATGCTAGGAATCTCTCTGTATACCTATCGTTACCTCAAACTAGCAAATACGCTAGTCTTTCTTATTATTGCTTGTGTTTTCTCATCAACAAAATTGGAGAAGAGGGCAGAACAGGTTCTGCCAGGGAGTGAGGGAGTGGGAGTGAAAGGGAGGGGGTGGGGGGCAGGAGGAAGAGATGGCCCAAACAATGTATGCACATAGGAATAAATGAATAAATAAAAATAAACATTTCAAGTGATTGTAATGTCAAAAAAGTTTTTAAAAAAACTAAATGTAAGTAGTGAAACCCTAAAATGTTTACTAAAATGGTCATATATTTAGGCTGCAAATGTTAGAATATTTTTAAAGAAAAAAACACATACGCATAATTATTTTCTATTGTTTAGAACATACATTTCTCTTATTTGTGACGCAGATTAGCAATGCAAGCTTAACCACTGTTCTTTTGCTTTGGTTTTGTTGCATTCTAGCAAATCTCTTAATAGAAGAAAAGCACCTTTTTTTTTTTTTTTTTGGAAGAAACCAGGCCTTAGTCCCAGTATGACTAAAGCTGTACAAGTCTGTCTTCTCTTCTCCACCTCTACAACTCCCATGACCTATCCTTTCAAGGCCCACCTAATTGATCTTGCACCACGATTGAGTGCAAGTAAGAGCAAGGACAGCACACAGAAGTCCCAGGATACATATATTTTAAGTAACATCATCCTACAGAGATCTCTCCCAAAGTTCCAATAGCATTCTATTCCCCCACTTTGTCACCACCCCTTTCACACACACTCACACACACACACTTAATCCTCTGCTTGAAATCTTTATCTACTAGTCTCACCAACCACTTTCTTGTTCAGTCATGGGTTTATTTATTAGTCAATGCTCATTCAATCATTAAGATTTTTATGTGCCAGACCTTACCTTAGCTGCTAGGTGGAAGGCAGCGACCTTCCTTTCCTGCCACAAAAAAACCCCTTCTTCTGGATTCACCACCAACATGCTGGGCATGAGGTTGAGTTACATCTCTACTAAAGTTAAAGCAAGGATTTCAAGCAATCAGCTATGGAGGGCTCTCAAGTGTGGGTAGGAATATAAATTACTGCAGCCCGTATGAAGAACAGTAGGAAGCACCTCAAAAAAAATTGAAAATAGATCCAGCTATCCTACTTCTTGGTATACATCCAGGAAGATGAAATAAGCATACCAAAAAGATACCTGTATGTCCATATTTATTACAGCACTATGCACTAAGATATGGAGTCAGCCTGATGAATGAATAACTTGTGAATAAATTATTATTCAGCTAGAAAGAATGAAATCCTGTCATTTGCAGAAAAATGGATGGAGCTGGAGAACATTACATTCCATATCATGAGGCAGACACAGAAAGAACAGTATTGTATGTTCTCTCTCATATGTGGAAGCTTTAAAAAGTAAATGTGAATATATTTCTAAGCAAAAAAAAATTAAGTGCATAAAATGCACTGTGTAAAAAAACAAGAGGAAATAAAATGTAAAGGATAAAACAGAGATTGATGAAAATATCTACTTTTAGAAGAGGGTGAGAACAAAGTGGAAGGAAAGCATGGGAGTGGGACATTTTGAATATACATTTTTTTAAATTTTGATTTTTTCCAACAAGTAAACTAAGTTTGCTAAATTCACATTTCAGTCACACTAAAATTTGTAGCAAAAAAGACATTAAAATATGTAATAAAGGGCTGGCAGAGTGGCCCAAATGGTAGAGCAACTGCCTAGCAAGTGCAAGGACCTGAGTTCAACCCTGAGTACTACAAAAAAAAAAGTATATTTTTAAAAAGTGTAATAAAATGACAAAGAAAATGGGACATGAATGTAAAAGGAGGACTATGGTTGGGTAGGATCAGCAGGAGGAAGGAGAGGGAGAAGAGAGCCTCTGGGAGGTGAAGAAGTTTGAAGTATATTGCATGTATATGTATGAAGAAAGCATCAGGAAACCCACCAAATACTGTTTAAAAGGGGGAGGAGGATTAAGGGAATACAATATGGAGGTGAACTTGTTCAGAATATAGTATAATACATCTGTGAAACTTTCACAGTGCAATTCCTTCTACTAATGATAAAACTTAAAAAAAAAAATCTATTTTAAAAGTCAACCTGAAAGTAGAATAGTAAGTAGTACAGATCAGGGAGGTTGTGGGGGAAGGTGGGAAAAGAGTGTTTTGATTTGATTAGTGTATATTGCATGCATGTATGGAGATATCACATTGAATCTCACTAATATGTGCAAGTAATTTGTCAAAAAATTTTATTGTATTTTATTATCATATAATAGTAGTATAGGGGGATATATTGTGATAGTCACATATGTGTTTAAAATATATTTTAGTTAGATTTACCCCCTCCATTGTTCTCCCTCATCCCTCCTCTCTCCTTCTCAGAACAATTTCAATAGGTTTCACTTTTCTGTTTTCATATATGTATCATATTTTTAAATTATCATACATTAATGATGAGAAGATTTCATTGTGATAATTTCACACATGCATACAGTGTACACTGAACAAGTTCACTCCTTCAATTATAGTTTTATTCTCCTCCCTCTTCACATTTTTTCAAACATTGGCTGGTGGGTTTTGTTGTGTTGTCCACTAAATGAACACTTTCCCCCTAGCCAAGACATTTTGACTCAGCCCATCTGCTGTCTGCCTTGATGAGCTAAGCTTAAGTTTACATGAGCCTTCAGGCTTTTGACTCAGATGGAGTCAGGTAAAAGCAGCAACATTTCTTTTCATGAGGTTTTTTTCTCAGAGCTTACCTTTACCTTCCAAGGATGGCAACTATAGGTTATATTATACTTCTTCCTCAGTTAGAGGTGGCCCAGAATACTTGCCTTAAGAGTTTCAGGAAACAGAGACATAAGACTTTCCTTTTCTTTTCCCCTACTTCACCCTAAACAACAATTCTTTCAGTTTGGACAAGATTTCTGCCATTGAATGGGAGCAGAGTAAAGAAACAGGGGGACCTGAAAACTTTACAACCCATACCTAGAGATTAGGATGTAAATCACAGGAACAAAGTTGTTCCCAAAAGCTGGTCTCATCTTTAAGCCACATGCCTGTAGCTTAAAGGTGAACAGGCTGACCTAATTGTTCTGAAATTCAGGCAGAGATTGTTTCTCTAGGTCTCTGAAAAGCTGCCACATTGAATCTCTGACATTTAAATATATATATCACAGGCATTTTTACCATTATGGTGTGGCTATATATACCCTTTTCTATCCTTCACTGTAAGAGATCATAAATGTTTTATGTTTACATTCCCACTCTGCTAAAATTCTTTAACACAATTTTGTATGTATGCATGAACGTGTGTGCATAAGGTATGTCCATATGAAAGTACATTAAGTAGATACACACTTTGCATTTGTGCTTTTCCAACCAGTGTGTGCTCATGGGCACATCTCTGTGTATATATACTGGAATTGACTTATAAATTATAACATTTTTAACCTTCTAGAAGTACATAGGTAATGGAAAGCATCCATGAATGCAAACAAGAATCTGGTTTGAGATGCTGGGGTCACCTCCTGTGACTTAAGTAACTCCTTACTCCGTGTCTTTGTACATAATGGTTCAACAAGAACAGTCTTCCCTCCCCCTTCGAAACTTCATCTACTCCACTCTTGCCACTTTTCAGGTGCTATCCCTGAGTACACACTCACAGAAGCCTTTGCTATCTTCCCAGGGTAACAACCAGACCCCCTCTATGCTATTTCTCATCCTTTTCTTCATAACACTTATACTTTGTAACTATGTGTAATGACTATTCTTCATACATCCAGGCAACAGTTCCTGAAATCATATCCTAAACTTGTGAGGACAAAACTGTCTCTATTTTACTCACATTACATTCATAGCTATTAGGAGGTACTGGATTTTTGAGCTAGAAGTTGCAAGAAATCTACTCTCTGTATTCATTTACAAAAGAACGAATCTCGTTCTCGGTGATATTTGGGAATCATAATATACATCTTGCTGCTCTGTGTCTATCCCCTTAGGAAATAGGAGCAAATCCTAAAAGCCATCTTTGGATAGTTTTCAGGAGCAAGAAACTGTGTCCATTATTCAGTCAGGCTGGTAGTAGGGAACTCCCCCCAAGAAAAAAAAGACCACATGGTTGCAGCTCTGACAAGACACAAAATCTGGAATACTTCTGGAAGGCATGGGAAAACTTCAGTCTTCAGCCTTCAAACGGTTGCTGCAAAATTGCCTCCTCTGTCTCCATGGTTCTGTTTCTTCTAACTGCAAACCTTTTGGTTTCCCCTCCAAGTCCTTCCTCCATAGAAACAGCCCTTAACAACAACTCTTCTCCCATATGCTCCCCTTTTTTCATAGCCCACAAAAATCAGACTCAGGCAGCAGCTGACACTGGAGATTGGATGTAATTGCATCTCAAGACAGGCATACACAGAGCTCAGACAGGGACCCCACAGTAGCAGAGTGGAGAGAGTAGTTGAGTCACACACAGCCCACCCACTCTATTTCTGGCTTTTAGTCTTCCTCATTGACTCTGGATCAACATCGTCTCCACAGTAAAGAGCATCGTAGTAAATTTGGTTTATAGTGCAGCTGTATTCAAGAAAGGGAGGGCTAGGGTAATAGGTTATGGGGGAAAGGAACAGAGGAAAAGACATGTTCTGAATAACTAAGGCTCCTATGACTGCCTCAGCTTCTCCACAGCAGCATCTACATCACCCCCTGTGGCAATGAGGGCTTGAAGATTGGCTTCAGAATTCAGAAAGCCCATGGCCCGCAGTTGCTCGAGTTGCACCTGAAAGTGAGCTTCAGGCTGTAGTTGCTGGGAATTGGTGCTAGTTAAGGCTTGTAACATCTGGAGAAAAGAAGTGGAAGGGAAGCCTAGCTCTGCAGAACCCTGTGCTGGTGAAACCTGAGGAGCTGGGGCTAGGTGTGGATCCTCAGATATAAGGGCACCTTCTCTAGACTCTGTACCTTCTGCCGCACTACCCAGCCCTACTAGCCAAGGCATGAACCACAGTAGGAGATGAGGCGCTTCAGTAGCCAGGACTTGCAGACCCTGCTCAATCTGCAGCAGGGCTTGCATGGCACGTGGGTTTTCCATGGCTGACTGAAGGTGTAGCAGTAACGGAAGATGTTGGTGCATCTCATCCTGCAACTGTGGGACCTGATTCATGCCAGCTGTCCTCTGAGATCTTGAATAACCTGGTGAGAATAACCAGGGAGGCTCAGAGACTCCAGAAGTGGCTGTCATGGGGGATGGTGGTGAAGGAACAAATGGAGCCCTGTTGGTAGAATCTCCTAGCCCAGAAACAAGATCAGGCATGCTGGTGCTGTGACCAGTAGACCCCTTCCCTGCACCATCTTGGCCTCCACCTTGTCCAGTACTGCTCTCTGGGGAGTATTGCAGGAAAGCTGGGCAGGAGGACTTTCCCTTGATTGCTGACTCCTTGGGAAGAGGCTGACCTGACCCAGCTTCCTGGGATGATGGTGAACTTGGGGGAATTCTGTTTCCTGGTGGTGGTGGTTCTTGGCTGGGGCTGGGGGCAGATGTAGTTCCCTGCAGATAAGGCCCCAGGGACTGGGGAATCTCATGTAATTGCTGGAAATAATCAAAAAACCCTATGTTACCAAGAAAATTTGGAACCCTATTTCTAATTTCAGATGCATCCTGGTCCCCAGGCTGCCTTCCTTGCCTACCACCTGAGCCTCCATATGTGGAAGTCCAGGGGTTAGGGAGAGGGTCACAATTCTCTGTCCTTGAAGGTTGACTGTTGGTGGTGGTGGCATTAGAAGTGGTAGTAACAAAAGGATTACCACCAAACTGCTCCTGTACTGCATTAAGCATTGGGTCCATAATATCTGTGTACATAGTACGAAGCACATTGTAGCCACCAGGGATGCTCTCCAGGTTACTGAGTGCCCGATCCTGGCTACGCATCATCTCTTGCATCATGGCAGGGTTATGTAGAAACTCCAGTGTCTGTCGCATGATTTCAGGATTGTTAAGAATATGCCCAATCTCAGGGTTGTGCTGGATCAACTGCTGTATATGAGGATTGTCAAGAACCAGCTGGTGCACCAGGCCCGTGTTGGACAGCAGACCCTGGATGAAGGGGTCATCAATGAGCTGAGCTACAAACTCAGGCACTGATACATGCTGCCACATCAGTGAGCTTGGCTGATCAGGGAAGCTACCAGAGGTCAGGCCCAGCCCATTGAGACCTGTAAGGACACCTAAGCTGAAGGTAGGATGCACATCCGCTGGGTAAATGGAACTTGCCTGAGGGAGTGACCCAGGACTTGTGCCTAGGTTAGGGACTGAAGCAGTTGGGCATTCAGTGCCCAAGGTGCGGCGCTGCATCTTGATGACAAGATGAACAGTGAGGCCATCTCGCACTCCACACTGTGCCAGTGAGTCTGGGTCCTTGAGGATTTTTCCAGCAAAGATTAGGACCAGCTGATCAGGATGGGCCTTAAAGCGCTGTGATATCTCTTTCTTCAGCTGCAGGATGGTGCATGTGTCTATAACTGAAAAATCCTCCTTATCCTTGGGTGTCTTCACTGTCACCTTGATGAGGTGGGGATTCTGAGCTGATGCTGGGCTGTCCTGTGGCAGAGCCTCTCCACTTTTGGCCATGGTGGGCAGCAGGAGACCCAGGTCTGTGGGGACACAGCTGTGGGAATGGGAATGGGAGACTAAAATCATCCTTTTTGGCAGTGGTGAAAGTAGAAAAGTTGAGCATGAAGATGGTCTTGAGTTTCAGGGTAAGGGAAACTATAGGGTCCACAGGGAAGGAGTGATAAAGTCCCTAAGATAGGATGTTTTTGGAGAACTGTGCAATTGAGAGCTATTGGGATCAGGGGAGGGAAATTTGGGACCCAGAAACAAAGGTCTTCAATTGATAAATGAGGAGGCAAAGGTAGGAAGAAAGGTCCAATCTGGGGAATACATACCAATCAGCTGTGGCCCCGTCCTTCCTCTTATGCAGGGCTCCAAACCGCCCTCATCTTGCTGCACAGCTACCCCTTAGGCCTTCTGGGCCGGAACCCACTCCATCAGGTCACCTCTGTGACCTCAGTCCTGACATCACAACCTCACGCAATGGATTCTGAGGATTCCTCTAAGGTCTCTGGATCCCTGGGTTGTTTGAACGGTTGTTTGTTTTTGAACAACTTTATATATATTTGAGATGTATCTCTTATTTTATATCTAAATGGAGGTGTGCGAAAGTAGCTAATTATAAGTCTAGAGCTCATCAGCATTTAAAGAGTACTTAAGATCATGGACTGATCAAAATTAGCAAGTTATTGAATACAGAGAAAGAGATAGAATTATGGCTCTACAACATTTAGAAGTCTAGAAGATCATAAGAATTCAGAAGAATAGAACAAATAAAACATTAAGGCAGAAAAGAGAAAGAGATATAAAATGAAGAATTTCAGAAAAGAAAGAATAACCAACTCTATCAAATTATACTGGTAGGTCAGTAGAATGAGGACTAAGAATTAACTGCTGCATTTGATAAAAGAGAGAGCAGAAGAACATTATGGGGCCCACTATGGCACAGTGGTGGAGGCCAAAAGCTTAACTAGAGCGAGTTTAAGAGCAAATGCAACTTTAATAGCTGTTGATACATGTATGTAAATATACATGTGTGTAAATATATGCAGGAAACCATCATCATAATCAAGATAATGAACACATTGTAACCCCCAAAGTTTCCTTGTACCCCCATTTTGGCCTTTCTTTCCCACTTCTATCCTCCTCCTCCCCAAAGAGGCAACCACTGTTCTGTTTCTGTAATTGAGATTAATTTGCATTTTATAAATTTTTTAATGAATAGAATAGTACAGTAAGTACTCTGTGTGCTGCCTAGCTTCTTTCATTCAGCATAATTATTTTAGCTTTATCCATGTTCATTATTTTATTATCAATAGTTCATTATTTTATTGCTTATCCTATAATTTAGCCATCCATATATCATAATTTGTTTCTGTGGATAGATATTTGGGTTGTTTCCAGTTTGGGGTTGTTTCAAATAAAGCTGCTATTTACATTCATGTACCAGTCTTTGTACATAAACATATGCTTTCTTTATCTTGGTTAAATTCCTAGGAATAGACCATATGGCAGTTTTATGTTTAAGTTTTTAGGAAACTTCCAAGCAATTTTACATTCCCTCCAGGAATATAAGAGCATTCCTGTTCTTCACCCTAGCCAGTATATCAAATGGTCACTCTTTTCAACTTTGCAATTCAAATACTGTGTAGTTGTATTTCACTCTGGTTTTAATTTGCATTTCCCTAATGGTTAATGACATTGACTATCTTTTCATATACTTAATGGCCATCCGCATATCTTCTTTTTTTATTGTTGTGCTGGGTGGGGGTACATTTTGTGTATATCTTCCTTAATAAAGTGTCTATTGAAATAAAAAAAAAAAAAAAATAAGAGCAAATGCAAGCAAGTGTCAACGGCTCATGCCTATAATCTTAGCTACTCAGAAAGTAGAAATCAGGAGAACCTCGATTCTAAGCCACCCAGGGCAAACAGTTCTCAAGACCCTATCTCAAAAATACTCAACAAAAAAAAGGGCTGGCAGAGGCTCAAGTGGTAGAGCACCTGCCTGGCAATCTTGAGGCCCTGATTCAAACCTCAGTAAAAACATCAAAAAAAAAAAAAAAAAAAAAAAAGCAAATGCAATGGAAAACAAGAGAATAAGAGTATTATAAATGAGAAATGAAAAGTGATGGCTAAGTTGGATGAGGGACTTTTTTGTGTTCCTCATTTTGTTCTTGAGACTAGCACATGTTTTATTTTGATAGGAACATTCCAGTGGTGGTGAGGGGAATGATGCAGGAAAGAAGGAAAACAATTACAAGAGTAAATCCTCAAGGACTAGAGGGCATGGCTCACCGGCAGAGCACTTGTCTAGCGTACGCGAGACCCTAGGTTCGATCCTCAGTACCACAGAAAAAACAAGTCTTTGAGTAAATAGGTTAGAGATATTGGAACCAAATGTCCTAGTGGGGAGCTTGACTTATGCTTATGAACATGACAGCTCATCAGTTATAAAAGAACGGAGATCCAAGTGTATAAGGTACAGATGTTATTAGTTGGTCATTTCGCAGTGGACACTTGTAGAAGTCCCTTTAAATCCTTTGGTCATCTTGTTAACATAGGTTAAATATCATGTGAGATTTAGAATAGAGGAGAGGATACTAAAGATTTGAGACAAACAGGAAAGGTATGAAATGGCCATCTCAAATAACAGAGTCGACTAAGACAACAGGTTACCCTGGGTGGTCCCGGACCAGCAGCACCCACATCAGCTGAAAATTTAATAAGAAAAATTTAAGCCGCATTCTAGACTGTGTCAAAATCTTTGGAATATGCTGAGAAATCTGTATCAACACTGCCTCTTGGTGATTCTGATGTAGATTCTAGTGAGAATCGTCGACTGGAAATACACAATTAAGATTACCAAGAAACTTAAATAAAATTTTAAGTTTCTTAAAATTTTGGTAATAAACTTAAATAAAATTATTCAGCAGTGTTGTGTGCTTTTCTCTGCCTATGCAGAGATTAGTCAGAGTTGGATATAGTCATGATGAGTTTACTTGGTGATTATTATACAAGAATGATATTAATGGATCATAGAGGATTTTTTTTATTAGGATATATTCATTGTAGAGGATATTCATTGTAACAATCACAAGTACATTGATAAGACGGTCCCCACTGTCTCTCCCCCGTACCCCCTCCCACCCCTCTTAAAGAAGTTGCAAAATGTTTCATTGCTCTATTTCACATAAGTATATGAAGGCCATCAACCATATTCCCTCACCTTCATCTCCTTCATTCACTCCCTCCCACAAGTACCCCCCAACACACACTGTACCAATATTACAATCTTATCGTTCATTATTAATTCTTAAATCAATGTTCATAGGGTTTTCTTGGTGTATCCCTGCTATGAGTATGTTTTAATTTGGTCCATTCAACCCCGTCCATTACTCTTATGGAGTAGTCTTGAAGCTAGAGAACTTGGATCAAGAAGTAGTGAAGAGGGTGCAAGAATGACATTTATCCCCTTCTAGGACCATCGAAAATGAATCGTCAACTCTGTTGAAGCATCAGTGTCTTCAGTGGACAGATACCTATTACAGCAAACAGGTAAGGAAGTTTTGGAAAGACAATTGGATATACGAGGGTCTTGCTTTTGCTAAGTTTTGGTAGACTGGAAAGGTTGGAGAACTGGTGATGATAAGCAGAAAATGAGTAAGATGAGAGAATTTTCAGAGCATAGTGAGATGAAAACAAGAAAGCTGATGACATAGTTCTGGGTGTGGTGATTCGTAGCTGTAATCCCAGCACTCAGGAAGCTGACACAGGAGGATTATGTGTTACAGGCCAGCCTGAACAACAGAGGGAGACCCTGGAGACAGTGTCTCAAAAAATGGCATGGAGCGTTTGGATTATTTTTATATAAAATGAGGTAAATAGGGTGTAAGTGTTAATCAGATTAAAAGACACGTGCTAATGGAGAAATAAATGTTGATATTAGCTATCATTTTTCTCTTGGCACTTATCTTTTTGGCCAGTTATGGTAGTGAAATAAAGTTTTCAGTAGTTGGCTTGTTAGAAGCAATAGAAACATTGTGGACCTGTCCTTCATTCCTGCTGATGGTTATATCTAGGTTGGGGATGTGTAGTATGTGAGGAGTTCATAAATCTCTGTATTCCCTTTAGAAACAGATTATTTCTCACCACCTCTGCTGATCCCACTCCACGTCCCAGACACTAGCATCTTTCATTAGCTCTATTGCAAGAGCAGTTTCCCTGCTTTCCTGTTTTCCTCAACCACATTCAATTTTTCACTTAGCAGCCAAACAGATAAATTGAGTTACAGTATTCCATTCCTTTGCTCACTAGTGAATTTTCTTCTTCAGAATGTACTCTTTATGGGATTTAGAATTTTTAAGGTACAACTTTATTTATTTGATCTCATTTTCCTTTTTTAATAAAAACAATTATTTGTAAAATGTGTGTTAATATTAATTAAAATTAGTAAAGTTTTCTAGCAAACTCCAGAACTACATTGAAAGCTTAATACAAATGAAAAACTATTTGGAAGACAGTCAAGGAAACATATCAAAGAAAGTGTTGGTTTCTATGAAAATAAAAATGCAAGATGAGGAACATTGCTCTCTGTGCAATTGAATGAGCCATGGGAAATGAATCACCCTTGGATTTTAATTTCAGGGTTTTTTTTTTTTTTGATTTTGTGATCTATTTGAATGTGTGCAATTAATATGCCCTCCAGTTGACTATTACATTCATAGTAAAAATGTGAAGTTCTCACCAGATCTACAAAGCTTTGCAGTCCCTTTTATGTGCTCTCCCCTTTTAGTTCATTCCACTTCAGTCTCCTTATGACTCTTCAAACACATGGGCAAACCCTACTTTTACTCTTGCACAGTCTTCTCTGCCCTTTTAGGGATATGCATTTTCAGATTCCATTTCCTTCTAATTTCACCTCAAACAAATGTCATCTTTTCAGAGGTGCCTTCCCTGATCACTCTGATTAGAATAGCTAATCATGATTCATTTTTCTTCATGGCACTTGTCACCACCTAATATATCAATAAGTTAATTTGAATACTTTCTGTGTCTCCACAAAAATAATGTCCATAAATAAAAGATGTTTGTTTTGTCATTGCTATTTCTTCAGTGCCTAACATTGTGTTGATTTATTAGTTGTAGAAAGAGCTTATTGTTTAATAATTGAATAATTGAACAATAATTGGTTGTGTATCCTGCCAGGCTGGGGTACTAAGAAGGGCTTTGGCCACTGTGGAAAGTGCAAGCTGCAAACTGAAGATATGAAGGGTGTAATACTCATGGGTGTCATGTCCCCTGGAGGGCTGGATTTGTAATGAGTGCTATATGCAGTGAAGATGGTGGCAGCTGCATCTCTCTTTGCTAAAGGAAGAATAGCCACAGCCCATCAAAGTTCTATAATCATGGCAACTGCAATTAGTACGAGGCTCCAGTTGTAAGTACTTATCAAGACCTGGTCCACATGTGAATTCTTCCTACTCTGACCCATCAGGTCATTCTTCTTTCACTTTCAAACTTAAACAATGCAGGTTTGAGGAATTGATGATGAAATATCAACCTTTACAACTAAATGTTTGAGTCTGTGTAGTATTTCCTTCTCTACAGGTAATTTATGATAGTGTTCACCTACACATGGGTCTGTGTTCACATGTCTCTAGGTATTTATGTGTAGCTGTGTACCTGTATACATATGTCATAGGCTATATATATTCTTATATATATATGAACATTATATGTGTTATAGGGATTCTTTTTATATATTGATACTTGCACATGGGGTGTGTGTGTATGTGTGTGTGTGAGTTATATAAAACAGGGATCTCAAACACATTTAGTGACTTTTCTGCAAAAGAAACAAAGCCAAGTCGGCACTGGTGGCTCACACCTATAATTCTAGCTACTTGGGAAGCTGAGATTGGGAGGATCAAGATTCAAAGATACTAATGTCCACATATGAGGGAGAACATACGATTTTTGGTCTTTTGGATCAGGCTAACCTCACTCAGAATGACGTTCTCCAATTCTATCCATTTACCAGCGAATGATAACATTTCATTCTTCTTCATGGCTGCATAAAATTTCATTATGTATAGATACCACATTTTCTTAATCCATTCGTCAGTAGTGGGGCATCTTGGCTGTTTCCATAACTTGGCTATTGTGAATAGTGCTGCAATAAACATGGGTGGGCAGGTGCCTCTGGAGTGACCTGTGTCACAGTCTTTTGGGTATATTCCCAAGAGTGGTATTGCTGGATCAAATGGTAGATTAATGTTTAGCTTTTTAAGTAGCCTCCATTAGATCAAGGGCAAACACAACAAGGGGATTGAACTTTGATCACAAGATAAAAGTGAGTGCACACAAGGGAGATATGAGGATAGGTAAGACACCTAAAAAATTAGTTAGCATTTGTTGCCCTTAACGCAGAGAAACTAAAGCAGATACCTTAAAAGCATCTGAGGCCAATAGGAGAAGGGGACCAGGAACTAGAGAAAAGGTTAGATCAAGAAGAATAACCTAGAAGGTAACACACATGCACAGGAAATTAACGTGAGTCAACTCTCTGTATAGCTATCCCTATCTCAACTAGCAAAAACCCTTGTTCCTTCCTATTATTGCTTATACTCTCTCTACAACAAAATCAGAGATAAGGGCAAAATAGTTTCTGCCGGGTATCGACGGGGTGGGGGGGAGAGGGAAGGGCAGAGTGGGTGGTAAGGGAGGGGGTGGGGGCAGGGGGGAGAACTGACCCAAGCCTTGTGTGCACATATGAAAAATAAAACAATAAAAATTAACAAATAAAAAAGATTCAAGGATATTTTGAGCAAAAATTTGTGAGACCCCCTCCCCCCCATCTCAACCAATAGCTGGGAGAGGTGGCATGCATCCGCTATCCCAAGCTACATGAGAGGTTGAGATCAGGAGGATCACAGTTCCAGGCTAATCTAGGCAAGAGAAGTTGTGAGACCCCATTTCAATGGAAAAAAAGCTGGGTGTGGTGGCAACATCACCCAGCTACAGCAGGAAGCACAAAATAGGAGAGTCAGAGCCCAAGAAGGCCTAGACAAAAAGCAAGACCTTATCTCCAACATAACCAGAACAAAAGGGCTGGAGACTTAGCTCAAGTGGTAGAGTGCCTACCTTGCAATTGCAAGGCCTGAGTTCAAATCCCAGAAGAAACAAAGTCAAACTTCAGATGAAAGCAAATAGGTGTAGCCATTTTATTGAAAGATCTTCCAGCCATGACCAATGGTCTAGTATTCAGTTGAGAAAGCATTGGTTGGTTTCTCCTGTTCCTGGACTTCTGGTTGGAAGCATCAGGAAAGACGGAAACAGCAGATGAGATGATCCAATGTGTCATTAGGCAAGTAGAAAGCAGGCATGGTGGTTAGAATCCCTGGGATCTCTTCAGTTTGCGAATAGCAGCATTAGTGTCACCCTTGGTAGCAATGAGTGCCTGTAGATTGGCATGGTGATCAACAAATCCCATGACACGAAGAGTTTCCATCTGCTTGCTGAAACGAATCTCAGGGGCTTGTAAAGGGTGGGCAGGTTCTCTGGATAGAGATTGTAAACTCTGAAGGATTGCTCCAGATGTGTAGTGGCACTCAGGCCTCTTGGGCTCAGCCATGTCAGATTTGTGGTGGCACTCAGGCCTCTTGGGCTCAGCCATGTCTGGCACACTCCAGGCCAAGGGCACTGTGTCAGTGTAGTTGCAGCTAGGAGCAGGAAGCCAATCTAAGCCCCATAGGTACGGTGCAACCCAGGGCAGAAGAACAGGAGTCTCGGTGGCCAATAGCTGGAGACCCTGCTCAATTTGTAATATTGCTTGTGATGCTTTAGGGTTGGTTAGGGCTAAAAGCAGATCAGAAATCTGTGACTGTTGCAAGTATGTGGGCAGCTGCTGCCTCCACAGTTCACTCATGTGAGGCATATTCATGAATGACATCATCTGAGCTGCCAGATGAGGGTGGCTCACAAGCAATTTCATCATACCTCCTGTAATCTGGGAGCTGACCTGTTCGTCCAACAGCTGGAGCTCTTCCTCTAGCTTCTGTTCAGAGCTGCCTAGAGAGAGGGTGGCATCTGTGTCATCTTCCTGGAGCTCCTGGGTGATTTCTGTGCTAGGTAGGGCTGGTATCCCAGCTAGCTGCTGAAAGGCACAGACATGCCTTTGACCCTTGGTGGAGATGGTGGCAGTATTGGACATAGACGTATGGTTGACCCTGTTGGGGGTGGCATTGTTTGAGATGATCGAGGATAAACCATGAGAACTTGTATAGATGGCCCTGGTCTTAGGGTGCTGTGGGAGTTGGTCTCTGTGCTCCTGGGGTGGTTGTGGAGGTAGGGGTGAAGGCTGGACTTGTTCCAGCACTTGTCCTGCCAGGAGAGTTGTAAAAGAATTTCCCCCAAAAGGATCTTGTAGGCTGTTGATCATTTGGTCATTGAAATCAGCATAGCTCTGACTCACAGCATTATTCTCACCTGAAGTTGTCTGTAAGTCCAGGTATGGCTGTGGATTCAGTGAATATGCAAGGTTCTGTGCAGGTTGCTGGATTTGCATTATCTCTTGCATCATGGCAAGGCTCCTTGCCAATTCCAGAGTCTGCCATAGGATCTCAGAATTATCAAGGAGGTGAGAAACTTCTGGGTTCTGCTGCATCAATTCTTGTATATCTGGGTGTGCTGAGATGAACTGCTCTATGACCTCCGAATTGGACAGAAGCCACTGAATGTTAGGGTTCTCCAGCATCTGTGCTATGCATTGTGGACTTTCCGCTTCCAGGTCCTGAGCCTTGGGTGCATCAGGCTCCACATGGAGGGTTGATTCCACCGGGGCTTGACTCATACCAGCAGGTTGGCGTACCCCACTGCTATTTCCTTTGGTGTTTCTGTCCTGCCGGCAGGGCTCATTGGTTGGCAGGTTCTGAGAGGAATGGGCCAGGGATCTGGATCCATTCTTGGACTTGATGACCAGGTGGATGGTGTGGCCGTCCACAACACCCCTCTGGCTCAATGTGTCATGGTCTTTGAGAAGGCGACCCATGAAGACCAGCACTAGTTGGTCCATTCGGCATTTGAAGTGAGCTGATAGTTTCTCCTTGAACTGCCTCACTGAGGTATCATCAGCTACTGTAAAGTCTTTTTGGTTGCCTGGTGTCTTCACTATCACTCGAGTGACAGTTGGAGTGATATTCCTGTCTACAGGAAGAGCCGAAGGACGCCTGCTCTGGGGCATCCTGGCTGTTCGAGAGATGACATGCGGCATGGATCTTAGTGGGCGGGCTGACAGGGAGCAGGTAGAAGCAGGGCAGAGGGGTGAGGGCAGACAAATGTTCCTGCTGGACTCCGTTGTAGATGTTGGGTTCTCAGGCCACAGGTTAAGTTTCCTTGTTGTCAGAAAAGGGATGAGTGACTATACTGTGGTCAGTATTTTATGATGGTGTACCCTCACCCCAGTTCTCCAGATGTGGCCTAGCTGAGGCCCGACGTGGCTACTGATTCCTACTTGGTACAGGGTGGACTAAATAATGTGCCCCTCCCACTTCCCCACCCCTAAGGACATGGCCTGTTCAGAAAAGGGATATTGTGATGTCAATTTAAGCCCCACAGATGTCAAGATAAGCTGACAGGAGGAAGGAGATGAATTTGGGGAGGAGGTAGGTATAAGTCTCAATTATAAAATAAGAACTAGTGAAGTGGCTCAAATACTAAGAGCACCTGCCTAGCAAGTGTGAGGCTCTGAGTTCAAAATAAAATAAGACATTTGTCCAGAAAAAAATGGAGACAAAATTTCCCAGTAAAGAAAATAATACTAAGCTTGGTGCCTGTGGTTTATACTTATAATCCTAGCCACCTGGGAGGCTGAGATTAGAAGAATCACAATTCCAAGTCAGCCCTGGTAAAAAGTTAGCAAGTCCCCATCTCAAACAATATCTGGATGTAGTGATGTGCACCTGTCATCCCAGGGATGGCAGGAAGCATAAAACAGGAACATAGCAGTCTAGGCAGCCTCGGCCAAAAGTGAGTCCCTATCTCCAAAATAATCAGAGCAAAAAGAGCTAGAGGCATGGCTGAAGCAGTAGAGCATAAGCACAAAACCCTGGGTTCAAATCCAAGTACCATAATAATAATAATAGTAAACAAACTTTTGTAATGAAATGTTGAATTGTATTTCTGTATAGTGTTATCTGTAGACCTCTTATAGCGATGTCAAGCCTCTATAAAATGTTGGATCTACTGAAACAATTTTAAAAATATATATATATATATATACCTGAGAGTAAGAATGGAGACAGTAACACAGAGAGGAGTTTATTAATTTTGCTAGTAATCTGGAAAGAGCAAGTATTAAAAAGGAAGATAGAATAAGAACAAAGGTCTTTCTTATATGGCAGTGGAGGTTATGTTTTTCTTTGGGGACTAGATTTTGGGGTTCTAGACTTAATTGAGAGTGCTCCCATGTGGTGGTTACATGATTTCCTCCTTTCTATGAAGCAGGAATAGGTTTGGCCAGAGATACTCTATAGAAGCCCTCCAAGCTAAAGGCAAGTACTTGTAAGACACTTTTTATTCACATATTTCACATATGGTTTGATCTTTTCTGCATGCAATCAAAACAGAATTTTCAGAAGATTTACCTCAGTATTCTTGTTCACTCTGAAGTGCTCACCTTTATGTCAAAGCATTAAGAGGAAGAGGTACCTGTAAAGCAAGAAGTAGGAGTAAAAGTGGTTAGTAGTGTAATTCCTAAAGGCAACAGGTTCAACAACTGAAAAGCCAGATTCAGTTTCGAGCTAGTGTTTGACTTTTCATTGGGAAGCTGATGAGTTAACTATTATTGGGTATGCTAAATATCTATGTTAAAGTTTGGGTGTAGGTGGGATCTTTATATACAAGAATGAGAAAACACATGTTTTAGTGGATGCATATTTGTGAATATATGCGTTGTGAAAGTGCATGCATACTCTGTTTTTTTTGGTGGTACTGGGGTTTAAACTAAGGGCCTTGTTCTTGCTAGGCAAGCACTCTACCATTTGAGCCACACTTCCAACCCTACATGCATACTGTATATGACTGGGAAGATCTCAGGGCCTGAATCCTCTGCCTGGAGGGGAAAACACTACTATTTACACAGATAAGGTACATACAGAGAGTTTGAACCCCTCTGTTCTCATTCTCAGTGTATTAAAGAAGAGCAAAGAAACGACAGACACAGGGTCAAGAGACTGCCTGCAATCACACCAAGAACTCTTTATTGGGAATGTCTGGACTCTCTGTCCAATCTATATCAGATCATACCCATATTCACCAGTTCAGTTACCAATTATAAAATGCTCACTTCCCAGAAAAGGACTCAGGCTTAAGCCCGTCTTTCAATTGTACTCAAAACTGAGATTAAGCAAAGACAGTACCTTTAGACCAAGACCCTGCCTTTTTCTTTCCAGAAACCCCGTGGAAGGGCCAGTGTATGAGAGAAAATATCCATATCCCACTCTCATAACCAGCTTCCATGCATCTTCTGAACTAGAATTAGATGCTCTCAATTTGACACTGAGAATTTTAGGTCACATAATCCTAGAATTCTAGGAACTATATTGATAAGTTTTAAAAAACAGGACATGAGATGCCAAAACATCAGAAAGAAAAGGTAACATTTTTCTAGCTAAGTATTTTTAATTTTTGATGCTGGGTAATTTCTCCTCCCACCCTTCGTGCTAGTGTACATTAAGCATGTGCTCTTACTGAGCTATGACCACAGTCCCTCCTTAGCTAACAATTTTTTGTTTCTCAATAAAATCCTCCCAGACCATTATTAAAGAGAATTTTAATTTCTTGATTGAGATATTAATTACCTAAAGAGCTAACTAGAAATAATCAATGTCTCTCAATCATTAAGGGAATGGTCCCCTAGAGGTGAGGAAAGACATACTTCTACCAACGGCTTGTCCAGCCCTAAAGTCTCAGGATCTAAGGGGCTTGTTGAGCTTGACAGATTTTGGTGGAGCATAAGCCCCATAGGGTCTTTTGACTGATGGTCTTCATGACCTGGGCTTCAGTGTCAAGAAGGTGAGGTCATAATTCATTAGGAAGCCATCATTGTAGACATAAAGCTTGTGGTCCCAGGAGTAATAATTAATACCATGCAGCATTTCCAGCATCTTGTCCAGTAAGATGCTGAGGTGGTGCTCCTGGCCAGTGGTGTGTCAAAAGCATAGGAGATCTCCTCTTGGTGAGTGCTCAGTGAACGTAAGGCATATAGCACCCCACAGACCATGAAGGCTCCTGACAGGTCTGGCTTGTACTGGTTGGTGTGCTATGTGTTCTCTACTTCTAGGGTGCTGTCATTGAGGAGACTTGCAACCAGGTTTCCCTTGCTCTCCCCAGTGGCATAGAGCACCCATAGTCCCTTCTCATCACCAGCAAAATCTAAGTCTGTCCAAGGCACACCAGCATAGGAGAAGTGGTTACTGTAGATGGCACCAGGCAATGGGCACAGCAGCACTAGGGTGTTGGAACACAGGTCCACTTTGGCCATGTCACTTGTGCCATAGTAGTTAAAGTACATAAAGTTCTTGTACACAGTATTGCCACTGCCATTACCATAGCCCATCTTCCACTGCTCATAGTTCTTCAGTAGCACCAGATTGTCATAAGATTTGTGCAACCGATGAAGTCAAAGTACCTAGACCAAAACCCCCACATCAGAATCATTAGGTGACTATAACAAGAAGAGTAATGAAGGGCTATAAAAATGGGCAGCCTTGCCAGGTGCAGTGGCTCATACCTGCAATGCTAGCTATACTTGGGAGGCTGAGATCAAGAGGATTGTAGGTCAAGACCAGCATGGGCAAATAGCTCACAAGACTCCATCTCTAAAATACACAGAGCAAAATGGACTGGAGGTATGGCTCAAGCAGTAGAGTGCCTGCTGTACAAGTGTGAAGCCATGAATTCAAAACACATTCCCACCAAAAAAAAAAAATGTGCAGTCTAATGTACCAGTTAAGAGCAGGGACTTTGAAATCAAGCATAATTGAGTTTTTAATCCGTCTTCTTTTACTTACTATGCATTATGGCAAAATAAATAATTGTTAAAAATAACAGTTACAATAATAATAACAGCTGCAGTGCCTGTTGGGCTTAATTATAATAAAATAGTGTAAGGTAGATTTTATTCTTACAGATTATGGGCTAGATCTCAGAAAGGTTAAGTACTTTGCTTAATGTCACACAGATTATAAGTGAAATCTATAAAAGGAATATCAAAATAACCCACCTCATTGATTGTCAGTACTGACAAAATAGTGCAAAGAAAACAATTAGTATAATATTCATCTCAAAGTGAGCAGTCAACAAATTGTAGATAATATTTTTTATTCTTTATGGAAATTCTTCGGTAACTAGACTCCACTGCCTTCCCCCGCCCTTAAGATGCGTGTGTCCTATAGTGGGACATAGTTCTGGAGCTGGATTCAGGGATGTTTATGATCATGAGGTCATTCTGAAGGGTGACCTAAGTTCAGTAACCTATGAGTATTCTTATTTCTTAACACTGGGGAGCAAGTCTTAAATTATCAACTAGAATTTGGAGATGATTCAAAGAACAAAGGCATATTGATATATTTCATATGATATAAAGTGTTTATGAGGAACTGGGAAACACTACTATCACTAATGCTAAATCCTTTTCAGATGAGCTTCATTTGAGGCTTTTCAATAACTCATTTAACCCTTCCATGAACTACTTAACTGGGTCCGTACTACACTTCCAGTATACTGACTTTAAATCCTGTGAGTTATTCTTGCCTCCCTAGCCAGGTTGGCACTGGAGGGCTTATTCATCTATTCTTTGACTCATTTAGCCATTCTTTATCTAAGAAATATTTGTCATTGTATTCTATGCTGTCCATACTTTTCTATGTAATTTCCTTCAGTCTTCTCATATATTTAGTTATCATCACATTATAGGTAGCTGAGAATGGTCCTATTCTCCAAAGTCACATAGCTTAAGTGGCAGTACTAAGACTCAAACTCAAGTCAATCTTAACTCCAAATCTCAGGTTTAGCCAGGATCAGTCCCTTAAGTTCTTCTAAGCAAGAAGTTAAGATTGTAAGGTCAAGGTACAGAAGAGTTTGTCGTTGAAATAGGATCAGCCCAGAAACAGAATCATCCTTGGTTCATGATAAGATTAAAAAATTTCAGATACTGGAAGGTCAGGACAGTCTCAGCCATACTTATCCCGTGAGAAGAATATTAGAAGATGATCTATCAAGTCCAGGACAGATTGGAGAGGAATGTGGGCTGAGGCAACAAAGACATCTGCTGGGGTAAAGGTAGGGAACATTTCAAATGAACCTGGGTGTTGAATAAAGATCATCCAGGACTCACCTGCCATCAGCACACAGAGGGGCTACCCAGTAAAGGGAAGAGGCTGGATTGAGTGCTGAGTCTCGGCCCCAAGTACCTGCTTTATATGAGATGCCCCTCCAATTGAGATTCAATGCAAGGGGTCTGCTGACATTTTGGAGGCCTCCCTGGGCACAGGAACCTTCAGGAGAGAACAGGCAACCTATGAGCTAGGTTTACAACCCACAGAGAGTATATAAACAAGTTGATTTAGCATTAATAGAGCATAATTAGGTGGTGTTCATCTGTCTGTGTGTATGGGTATGCCTGTGTGTACAAATATATCAATCTTGACCTGCATACCCTAACAACACACAAAGTAAAGAAATTGAGTATTTCTCCCCATCAGGATCTTTACTGCCCTCTTCTAAATAGGCTATAGACAATCCTGCCTTACCCTGACACTGGAGAAACAAGATCTTGAAAAATTCAGTCTGTGAATTCAGCAGGTGTGGGGGCAGGGGACAGTGTATATGGAGGCTTGTCCTTGTTCCTTTTTCTTCTCACACACACTTAGTCCGCCCTCAAGGACATCTACCTCTTGTTGGAAAGCACTGAAGCTGCACTGGTTAGAGTTAGCCAGAAGCTTCAGGAAGACACTGGCATTAGTCACCTAAGGAAATAAGACACCAGCAATGAGGGTCACCAAATGTTCTTAAGAACTGAGTCGGACTCTCAATTCCTCAGAGAAGACTCAGAGAGTCTTTTTCTCCAAAAAGAAATGATTTTGGAAATTGTTGAATATGTGTGAAAACAAAGGAGGGTTCTTTAATCTATCCACCTACCTGGCCCTGGAGTTGGTGGAGGACGTCTGCAGCCCCACTAATTCCTCCATTGACTTTAAGCTGGGTTGCCAAATGCTGTGCTCCCTCCAGCTCCAGGAGCAGCAGGTTGAAGGTTGAGTTCTCATAGAGGGAAACAACAGCACTGGGATGCTTGAATTCCAGGGTGTGTCTCATTTTCAGGGCCTGGGTATCTTGATCTTCAATGGCATGTGCACACTCACTACCCTGGGCATAGGAGGATGGATACAAAGCCTTCTAAATGTCAAGGACCCTGTGGCTCTTCTCATACATTCACAACTTACAAAGCACTCTCATACCTATTATGTTACTTGATTTTTTTCTTAGATAATCCTTGAGATAAGTGTTAATATTATACCCACTTCACAACTGAGGTCATTCATACCTTTCTTTTCACTGAAAGAAAAAACTGCTATACTCACATCATCCTTTTAAAAGCTTTCACATTCTCTTTTCCCATTCCTAGTTAAAGCCATCCCTCAAGACTGGGTTAGTGCATGAAAATAACTGGACAGACTTCCAGGTTCCAATCTGACCACATCCCATGAAGATTCCCCAGGCACTCACCAAATGAAAGTACACTAAACCACTGACCATACTACACTGTTAATGGAACACTTCTGTTCATTTGTTCTTATTGTAGGGTCAATTCCAAGCTTTCCAATTACAAGTCCTTCCACTCTACACAAAGCTCTTATTTTAACTTTTCAACTCAAATTCATTCCTGCCTCCTTTGTATTTGTCATTTAATTTCCAACCCTTTGATTAGTCTGTATTTGTGCCTAAGATCCCCATTTCTAATCTCCTACTGGACCATACCCATTTTTGTAGGAAGCACCACTAATATTTTCTTTGCTGTTACTACCACTGTTATCCAACTCTTAATTTGCCCTTCATCCTAAGATTCATGTCAAAGATAAGGGATGTGCTTTCCTTAGCTTCTTCTCTACTACCAGGACTCATCTCCATGCTAAATCCAAGAGAGGTTGTGCCTAGATAGCTCCCAGCCCTGCAGCCCACAGTTCCAGCACTTAACCTTGGACAGTTTCTGTCATACTTGCCAATGAGTTCCTGTGCTATACTTTGTAGCTGCTCTAGCTGGTGCAAAAGAATTGAATTGTTGGGCAAGTGGACCACACAGTGGCATATGACTTTATCCACCGAGTTTAACCCATTTCTCACCAGCTGGAAAACCACGGCCAAAGGCACACTAAGTATAATGAAGTAGGTTGTAGCACACATGCTGTCTGAGAATAAGAAGAAAGAGAAGACACTAACCCTGCTCTGAAGTGCCAGAGAAAATTTCTCTTTGCACAGGGGGCTCTTATTGCCATTTTGGTATCCATCTGTCAGTTTGAGTTGCTTTTTTAATTTCCCAGAATTAGTGCTTAATCCCCTTCTAATTCCTATTTGTTGGGCTACTGTCACCCTACCTCATGCACTGGCTGGATCTGACTGCAGTTCACATAGCTGGAACCCAAGTTTTCCTTAAGGTTCTACAAAAGGAAGCAAAGATGACCTATAGAAGTGTTAGGGACACAGCTTGAGTCCTCTTCTGCTTCCCCACAGCAGGAATTTGACAGACTCCCATAATTTCACCTTGTCTTAAAGAAAGAAGGCACAGAGTTCCCAATTATCAAGGGAATTAACAGTAACAGCACATGAGACATCAGAGTCTGAACTAATATTTAACATTCACAAGAACAAGACATGAGGTGAGTTAAAATCCATATTTTATAGTTGAAAAATAGGAGGGTAGGAGGCTACAAATATCTTACAAAGTTGCATGATCAATAAGAGACAAAGATGCAAACTGCCCCTAGATTTCATCTTAATTCTAGCTCCTGTGCTCTCACACCAAAGGAGCTGCAGAGCTCCAACCTATATAAAGGCAGGTTTTCAGTTCAGGCCAAAAGGGAGAGGGTGGGAGACAGATCTCTCACCTCAGCTAAGTAAAATAAGGGAAAGTACTAGTACCAAGAGACTCATAATCTGAGGTCTTCTTTCCCTTGCTTAGCATGTACCCTTCATGCTCATAAACCCACTGACTCTATAACTATACTTCTTAAGTTCTAATTTTGACTGTTGACATAGAATAAATTATTTAATTTTTCTGTGCCCTGGTGTCATCAAATGTATACTTTTGGAAATTATGGCATTTACTTTGTTGTTTGAGAGAGAGAAAGAGAAGGAGGAGGAGGAAGAGGGAGGGAGAGAATATTTGCAATACACTTAGAATACTGGCTGTCTGCCTCTGATACAATCACTTATATTGTTATTATAATTCTCTAAGTCTATATTTCCCCAGTACCATTTTGAAACTGGGTGAGTAGCATTAAATTGAGAACTCCTTCCTAATGTTTAAATTAGGCCTGTGGCACCAGCTAGAGTTTCCTTATAAATCTTCAAGAACTAAATATGTGGCCACCATACTTCTCTGACATTCCCCATCCCAGAACTTTTCTGGCCCTGGCATACATAGTTTACTTTGACTATATCTTCATCCTGAAACTTCCTCTCAATAGTTTAGATGGGGTGGAAAATGAAGCAATGATTGCATAGTCTAGAATGGTCTGCTGGCCACCATTACCCTTAGCATGGGAAAAATATGAAAGATTTTTATGGAAAAGAAGTCTTTATAACTGAGCCAAGAGTATAGCTTATAGCTCTTTCTTCTATTGTCTTTGCCTTGTCTTCTGTCTCACTCACCCTATGCCTGAATCAGCCAAAGGAAAATCAGAGCAAAATTGTGCTCATCCTCCCTCCCTCTCTCTACTGTTGCTCTCTCCAAAGACCTGGGGTCACTTGTACAGGATCAGAGTGGAAAAGGAAACTCACCTAAGTACAGAAGTATCTCCCCTACCTACTTGTGATCCCTCCACCCTCTGTGTATACCTGAAGCTGTCCTGAGAGTACCAGGGGCAGCAGCAGTAGAGTGGCCAGAAGAGTAGGAGCAGGCTGTATTTTGCCCCAGCTGCAAGAGTGGAGTAAGTCCCTAGGACTCCTCTGGGCTTTTATCTCCAGTACAAATACTGAATAATCAATATCTGAAAGACTGACACCTGAGAAGATGTTGGGAGGGTCTTGTAAGGGTGGGAAAAAGAATTGTGACAAACTGATGCCTCCAAACAAGGGTGGAAGTAGGTTTCCCATTACAAAAATAAGGTCATCTTCATCTCTCCCCAGGCTGAGATATCTCTACCCTCCAGGCCCTCTTGTCCAAACAGATTAAGTAAACTTGAGACATCCTGTAGGGGCCTTGGCATGGGTCCCCTTCAAAAGGGATTATTGTCTTTCCCTCAACTTTGAGGGAGTGAACTCTAGAAGGAAATGCAACCTTACCTGCTTAATCATGAGGACAGAAGCCATATTCTTAACTGTTTGCTCTTGGATGAAAGCCAAAGTATATACCTGGGGAAAACTGATCTTGCAACATTATCCTGGATTGCTCCGTTAAATACCATGTCTTACCCCTAGTCATTTGCCTCCTCTTCTATCCTAGGTACTCAAAATTTTTCCATCCCATTCCCCTATCCAAAAACTCCCCTTAACTCTGCTAGTCTGGATGCCCATAGCCTCAGCTACCTGTCTTCCAAAAAAGTCCCACCCAATATTTTGTGATCTGCCACAGGAGGCTACTGAAGCTCAAATTCTTTGCCTCTCAAGTGGATATTATTTTAGTGAAGGAATAGTTTTGTTCCTCAGACCTGGACCTCTTACAAGTCACTCTCTCCTCTTCTGCTGTCTCACTTAATAATTATCAATTAGGAATCTCAAATTTATTCAGGTTCCTGGGAGATGTCAGATTTCCTATGAAAGTATGAACCATTTCCTATAAAATGTATCATTCCACTTTTCTCTTGAAGAATTTGGTCTCTGTAACTCTACTATCTGCACCCTTTTTTGTTTCTTTGCTTCTAATAGTGCCCTTGACTTCATATATTATTCCACTTAGCATAAACCTATCTCATCCTTTTCAATTCATTCCCTGGCATATGCCTGGTTTAAAAAAAAAAAAAGGTATATGAAGGCTCTATTTCCCTTTGTGGGAAAAAAATTCAAGAATTTAGGTGAATATAAGTCTCCAGGAAGACATTCCCAGAAAATTTTTGGGGAACCCTTGACGTGAAATCATATCTTGCTTTATAGGGTCACACCCTCTGACTCCCTACCCAAGGCCAGAAAGTCATTCTCAATCAACTCCTGGCCTTGCTGTAGCCATAGATACAGAGAAGCAGAGAGGTTATCTTAAATTTGGTTGGGAAACCTAAAATACATGGAGTGGGAAACCATCCAGGTTAAGTGTCCAGGTGGTGCCTTATGAAGGCACCTTATGGTTCCTTATGGAGGAAGGGATCGAGGGAAGGGCAGGTTGGAGAACAGACAGAGCATGATGTCATACTCCATATTTTACCAACTACAACTGCCAGTATGAGGCACAAATTGGAAAAGTCAGAGTAGCCTCAGCATCTGATCAGATTTGGGGAACAACTTTGGGAAGGTAGTCATACTATGGTAAAGTCCCTTCCCAGGTATCCAGAACCTGGGAGTTAGGTATTAATCAGCCAGGTCAGAAATCAAGTCATTTTCCAGAGCTGTGTTCTTTTGTTTACACCATTTCCCAAACTCTTCTGTCTTCATCCCTTCAGGAAACATGGAGTTCCTGCTTAGTGGAAGACACTGTACAGAGCTTCCTTCACCAGTCTGTCTCTGTCTGTAGACTCTTTATGCATCATGGCCGAGGCCCAACTCATCTATATTTGTGTGATTCACTCATGGAGGTGGAGGAAGAGTAGACTATGCAGGTACAGCCAGGCAGGGAAAGGTCTATACAATGTACTCTGCCTGCCTACATTGCTAAATACAGGAATGGGTTGGGGTGAGCAAAGGGCCTCCTAGGGACAGAAAATGGAGATGCCTTGGTCAGAGTTCTAGTTGAGCCTTGTAACATTCACTTGGTCATCTGCGAGCACATGCCAGATAAAATAGAGTCTTCATTCCTGTGGGGAGGACCTCTCAGGGCCCACTCTTCTTACTAACCCTGTCCAGAAGAGCCGAAGAAAGTGCCTAAGCCTCTGAGCAATCTGCTGAGTTCGTACTCCATAGACCACAGGATTGAGGGCAGGGGGAACCACCACGTAGAGGTTAGCCAGTAAGATGTGCATATGCGCAGGCACTGTGTGGTGGCCAAAACGGTGCGCCAGGAAGGAAAAGAGGGCAGGTGTGTAGAAAAGAATAATGACACTGGCATGGGCCCCACAAGTACTCAGGGCTTTGTGGCAGGCACCATGGGATGGCAGACGGCAGACAGCTCGGAGAATAAGGACATAGGAAGCACCTATGAGCCCTAGGTCTAGGGCTGGGGAAAGCAGTGTAGTGGCCAGTCCATACCAGATGTTAGGGCGTGTGTCACCACATGCTAGGCGTGCCACACCCATGTGCTCACAGTAGGTATGTGGTAGGACCCTCTGCCCACAGTAAGGCAGTCTCTGGAGCAGGACCACAGGAGGTATCATGACACAGGCACTACGAGTCACAGCAGCTACAGCCACTATACCTACTACACGTGGTGTCAGCATGGCCCCATAGTGCAGAGGGTGGCAAATAGCCACATAGCGGTCCACAGCCATGGCCAGCAGCACTGAGGACTCAGCAATGAAGGCCACATGGGCAACAAAGAGCTGGGCTAGACAGGCCCCAAAGGATATCTCATCTGATAAGCCCCAGAGCACTGCCAGAGCTTTGGGCACTGTGGATGTGGCCAGAATCAAGTCAGCAGTTGCCAGAAGCCCCAGAAACTGGTACATGGGAGCCCGAAGGGCTTTGTCAGTTGCCAACAGCCCAAGTAGAAGGGCATTCTCTACCAAAGCTGCCATGTACAGCAGGCACATGGGCACAGAAAGTCAGGCATGCAGGGCCTGGCCTGTGAGAACCATCTACCAGTTCTACCGAGATTTTAGTGCTATAGGGGTAAGGATCAAGGGTTGAGATTCTATAGAATTTTCTGAGCACTGTATTGGGCACGTTTGTAGGAATTTGTCATATATGGAACAGCAGATTTTCTAACAGTCTTGTGCATTTGCTAATGTTCCCAATTGTGGATCAAAGAATTTGGTTTCTAAGAGGTTAACAGACACTAGTCACATAGCTGGTAAGTAGAAATCGTAAGATTTGAGCCAAAATTCATCTGACTAAGCACCATACTCTTCTGACAGTCTTCTCCTCTGGATAGAATGTCCCTGTATCAACTCAGGCATGTGGGGAAGTCATTTGTGTTATCTAAGCCTAATCCGTCCAAAGGCAGACTGCATCTATGCTCCCTCCATCCTAGGGGAGTTGTAAACCAAAAGGAAGGAAAGATAGAATCTCTATTTTCCAGTCCATTCACTGACAGATGCTCAGATAAGTTTCTGTTCCATGATACATTTCCCAGAGTTGTTCATTGTTTATTTCTCTGTTCGTTTTGTGTTGTTAAGGTCAGAACCACTCTCTCAAATTTATCCTTTCCCCCTAGCCTATTCAGTGTATTTTTCAGCTACCCATCCATCACTCCCTTTATCTCTGGTCCACTCAAGTTCAAGGCAAGTTGTTAGAGAACTTAATTCTTCCTTTGATCAGTGTAGACATTCATCCTCTGACCCAACTTTGTGGCTCCTCTTTCCTCTGTCCTTTGTCCGTGGAAAGACACTTTGCATTCTACGGTACTTGGTTCAGAAAAATCTAATGCTCACTAAGGACATAGATCAATTCTAGGTGGCAGTGGGGAGGACAGTGCAACTGATGATCTGGTTAAATTGATGGTGGTAGGAGGATAGGGCAGACTTTACTTACCTGGGATTAAGTAGGTTAAAAACAATCTGTAAGAAGGATCTAAGGTGAGCCGGGCTTTCCATGTTTCTCCTGAGGCCCACAGATTTGTCCCTGAATTTCTGGAGATAGGATCTAGTTTTCTAAATTGGTGCTGGAGACTAAGGAACTCGAGTCAAGTAAGCTGAGAATAAGGCATTTGGTCCTGGTGAAACTACTAAGCTTACAAATGGCCCTCTCTGTAGCACTTCTTTCTGGGCCATCATTCATGTTCTCATGCCCTGATTCCTGCAGAGTACAAACAGGACAAAACCTACACTAAACTTTCCTACATGAGAGTCTTACTGGTTTAGGGATAAGAGTTTCCTTCTGAAAGGTGAGGCTGTGTCAAGTCATCGGGCCTGACCCTGCTGCCTTCACCATGGGGACCCCACTAACTAGACTACCTTAGGAATGTCCTACCAGAGCCACACTTACCACAGGTCAGGCGGGAGGATATTAAGTCCACTGTACCAATGTCTGCCCCAAAACCACAGGGCAAACACAACCCACGCCCAGGCAGGTACCTCTTAAGAGCATCTTATACTCAAGATGTATAGGTCTGTTAATAAAATCCTTTACTCAACGTGTGGACTCTCCTACCACACTGCCTCTTGGCAAAATACCAGGGACTACTATGCCAGTTCCTCCACAAGCGTGACACACACTCCTTCTTCCGTTTCTTCCCATAGGCTAAGTGAAGGGGAGGAGGAGGAAACTGGGAACACTCCTCCCACCCCCCAGCCTCAGCTCTGCCTGTATCTGGTCCTCTGAAGGCATTGCTGCACCCTCTCATCTTCCACCTCCTGCTGTGCTCTCTTGCCCATCTTAGTCCTCACTCCATATGCAGGAGTCACCAGCTTAGGTTTCTCTGCTAGTCACAGTTCAGCAAAGGGCATACAGAGCAAAGTAAAGTAACATTTCTATCTCTCTGAGTACAGGACTGGCTCTAAGACTGAAGCTTAGAATCCTGAAGCATCTCATGCAGACATAGTATATTATCACATAATCCTTTTTTACGATCATGCACACAGAACTGGGCCCAAGAACAAGATCTCCTGGATCCCAGTCCAGATTGTTCCTTCTCTCAGATTCTTAGCCTTGTTCCTTACATAACAGCAGTTTTCTTCTTGGCAGAAGAAGCTGTCTATGTCACTCATACAGATTCTAAAGCTGTTTGTGTATTTACATTGCTACTCTAGGGTGACTTTGTTCTGGCTCCATTCACACATAAGCTCCTTTTTTATAAGCATAGGTCCTTGGGTCATTGGTGATACAAGAAATCTACATGGGACAGCTGCAAACTAAGACTGGTCCTTACCAACTGCTACCTCCTCCACCATAGCATTCCAGCTAGAGTTCACAATAAGCTCACTGTCTCCCTCATTTTTTTTCTGTTGATCCTTCTCAAGGTGATCTTAACTCCTCAGAGACCTTCCATTCAAGTTGCTCATACGCTGGACTTTGCCTAAGAGTCTTGAGGTCAAAGCTTCCAGGTCATAGTAGAATGTCAAAGAACATATTAAGTGCAGCAAGATGCACTAGAGGGGAAAGAGGAATAGTGAAATATTTTAAGAAATGAATTTGAATAAACTGTTCAGTCTGATTTTTCCTGTTTGATTTAGGGTGAATCAATATCCTGGAATTATAGTTTCATCAGAATATATGGTCATTACCCTGATTCTGGAAGAAGAAAGGGTGAGGGCAAACATGGCACTGAGTTTTATTTTTCTTGTTCTTGTTTATTTTCATTTAAGTACAGTGGTAAAATCCAGAGTGGGCTTTAAAGTCAAATTACTGAGGTTTAAATCCTAGCTCTGACACATAGAATCTGTGTGGCTTTGGACAAGAGCCTCAACTTCTCAATGCCTCAATTTTCTCATTTCTGAATTAAAGATAATCATAGATGCATCTGCTTTACATGAAATATAAGGATTAAAGAAAATAACAAATGTAAAATAACTGAATTGGACTTAGCAGTGCCTATAACAAAGTAATGCCCAACACATTAAATGCTTCTATTATCATTAGCACTTATATTAAACCTTCAATTCATCCTGTTTGAGACCCTTGTCACTGCATTCTTAGTTCTCAGTTTCATAATATAATGAATAGCCCTTTAGTGTGTCTTAAATTCAAAAAAAAAAAAAAATAGTAAGTTGGAGACTAGAGTAAGGATGTTTGGGAAGAGGGTGGTCCTGAGCTTAATTTTTAAAAATTGACTGAAAGGCAAAATAAAAGATTCCAATTAGATCAATAAAGAATTCTCTTTGCCAGTAGAGCTAGAAGAGCTAGTTGATTTCATAAATTGGGAAGTATGGTGATATTGTCTTCACTCTCTACCTTTCCTCATCATTCTAACCCAATATTTTCTATTCGAGAAATAGAAGCCTCATCCCTAGTTCTCAAACATGACTACATAGTTCCCCCTGCCCTCTATCCTTTGTATGGGGGATAACTAAGTTCAGAAAGGCTAAGGAGCCTGTACAATACAGTAATGAAATCTTACTAAACCTGCTCTCCTTTTGTCTTTCTAAGAAAAATGTCTGAACAACTCACTCGTCAAGATGACTTCTTGGGCATCTACTCATGTATTGGCACTTTCAACCTTCAGAGATGGGCTCAATGTGAAGTAAATCCAGGAAGTGGAGAGAGGAGACTTTTTTCAGGAGTCCCCATACTTAGTCCAGGCTCTGATTGATCTTGGCTGCAGAGTTGCTGCTGCTGCTAATAGGAAAGGGACTACTTACCTCTCTGCTGTGGAGATGGAATTAAAGATGAGGACTGGGCATCCTGTCTCTGTCCATTCAATTCTGCTTCAGTCCTAGCTTCTCCAGTTTATCCATCTAGCTGTCAGTGAATCTGGAATTTAGTAGACTCCAAGGGTGGGTCTGTGGCAATCATGGGAGGAAGCAGGTATGAGTGAATAGGATTTATGGGCTTTTTTCTATGAACACCTCAGAGGCCATGAACTCTGGGCCCCGGGTGGGCTTGAGGACCTGCTAGTCTCAGCTGTGAAGTGTTAATGAGGAATTAGCAGAAATCCAAGGCTATCTCTGTGGACTTTCCTAGGCTCCAGACTTCCATGTCTAGCATGCTCAGGAACTGGGGAGAAGTAGAGATTGAGCAGAGAGGTTTCTGCAGAACCCCTGGATGGAGACTGGCTTCCCTTTACACAATTGATCAACATAGCTGCCATTTGGAATTGATGGTTATTATTCTTTATTCTCATTTTCTGCACTCTTAGCCCTGTAAAAGGGCAAAGCACTTTGATGGAAAGGGCCTTTGAATAAAGCTTCACTACTATGCAACCTTGAGCACTCTCCTTAATCTATATGAGCTTAGGATTTTTTTCTCTGTATAGTAGAACTGGCTTCCTGACAAACCTTACTCTAAACCACATGTAAGATTTAGGAAGCAATGCTAGGAATCTCTCTGTATAGCTATCCTTATCTTAACTAGCAAAAATGCTTTGTCTTTCTTATTATGCTTATGTCTTCTCTTCAACACAATTGGAGAAAAGGGCAGAACAAGTTCTGTCTGGAAGTGAGGGGGGTGGGAGGAGGGAGAAGGGGTGGGGGACAGGGGAGAGAAATGACCCAAATAATGTATGCACATGTGAATATCTGCATTAAAAAAAATAGATTTAGGAATGATGAAATGTTAATAAATGTAGCTTTTAAGTTTAATATAAAAGTATGTTCTGATGGAACAGTGAGAGCTTCAAGCTAACCAGTAAAATTCAAGAATTGATCCCAAAACATAAGTCAAAATCATTGATATAGGACTCGGGGTTTGGCTTAGGTGGTAGAGCTGATATCTAGCAAGTGTGAGACCCTGAGTTCAAATTCCAGTACCACTAAAAAAAAAGCCATTACATGCCACATGTAATGATATTTTTAGTGCTATAAGTGGATAATTTCATGAACCATAATCTGTGAAATTTAAGATTATTCCCTTTATTGTGTAGTAACATGGAAACTGATCAAAAGTAAGAAGTTCACTGTCTGATGAAGAATGATAGTTATTGAGGGAAAAATTGCTATTGAGATGCTTGACCTATGGAATAAACTTTTAGTGCTTCCTAAAAGTAAGAAAACTGTTTTGGTAAATGGTTGGAACTGGAGAACATCATGTTAAGCAAAGTAAGCCAGGCACAAAAAAATCAAAGGTCGAATGTTTTCCCTCATATGTGGAAGCTATGCCTATAAGTTAAATAGATAACTAGATAGATAGATAGGTAGACAGATAGATGATAGATAGGTAGATAGATACACACACACACATATATAGTGAGAGAAAAAGAACAAAAACTGTATTAGTGAGTCTGTCTGAGGTGATGACGGGAGGCAGGAGAGGAAAAGAAAATGTTAGACAATGAAAAATATTGAAATAATCCATCTATAATGCACTGTACTGTTAGTTGTTGACTATTAAAAGACCATGGTGATAAGGAATAGTAAGTAATGAGGAGGTAATTTGATTAAAGCACAACATATACAGGCTGAAGTGCCAAGACCAACTCCCCACCCTTGGACTATCAGTATACACTTTTTAAAAAATGAAGTGTAGGATGGAAAAATAGGTCTTTTCTAAGGATAGGTACTAGTGGGAGGGAGGAACGCAGAAGGAAAAGAGAAATGAGTGTGAATAGTGTGGATTTATTTTCTATCCATATATGAAAATAGGAGAATGAAACCTGTTGAAATTGTTCTAAGAATGGGGGAGGGGAAAGAGGGAGAATAGTGGAGGCGGTAAAACTAAGATGTAATGTAAGCACATATGTAAATGTCACATTGTATCCCCCTGTACAACTGTTACATGCTAATAAGGTAAAAATTTAAAAAGAACCTTATTTGGCCCCTAAACAGTAAATTGGACAGCCAGATTTTATTATTTGTCTATCTTTGGTGTTCTTAATTTTTTTAATACTGTCATATAGCATGTTATTTAATAGACGTTTCAGAGGCAAATATAGAAATTAGAAGTTTGGAAGATTATAATTCTACAGAGTACTTGAACATATTCTATAAAACAATGGTAATTTTCAATAGTATAACTGATAGACTATGTATCACATATCTGCATTATCAATGAATGCCTTATAGATTTAATATAATATTTTAATGTCATTTCCATAAAAAATCCATACTAAGGAAGTTTAAGAATTGAGAATCTCTTTTAAATTTTCATTTTATTTTTGAATTACTATACATTAATTATATGAGCATCATTGTGATAAGAACTCAGAATCTTTTGTGATGCTGGAGTGAACAAGTAGCCGAGGCAGTACCTGGCTCCCTGTGTGCATGGGACATGTGCTCAATCAGATGTCCAATCTGACACTGTCTTTTGGCTAAACCATACATGTCTGTGTTTCAGTGCGGTAGGGAAACTAATTTTTTGTCCTGAAAAAAATCTATTTCATTGAAAAAACAGTTGAAATTAACTGAGAAATTTAGAATAAATTATTGTAACTGGCTACTAATGAGACATTGGAGATAAAATATAGCATTGCTTGGCTAATTTTGTATAACATAAAAATAAAAGTCCTGAAAATTATGTAATTTCTTCAATTCCTGTTAGTAGATCTTTGTGAGATAAGTTTCCCTTCTATGAATACTAGCCAAGCAAATCCTAACCAAGCAAAACACACAAAAATTTTTAATTATAAATTATTGCCTGCAAGGAGCTTTTGTATAAAGCCATCCTGGTTTAATGCAAGCTCATGTGACATATTTTCTAGATATAAATAAACATGAAAAAGCTGCATCCAAGCTTATGCTATGGAGGTTCCACGATCTTACTCATAACTTTTTTGTTTAACCATAATTGCAGAATGTCAAAAATCTCATGAATATGATATAGAATCTCTGCATTAATCACTGATGTGCATATTTCCAAGTAGCAATGTGTGCAATTTCTCTTTATTCCTACTGTGCTGTTCATTCTGCTTCTGCTTACTGAATTTATTTCATTTGAACAAATTAATAGAAACAAGCCTTGTGTTTTTTATGCTTAGTTTTTTATTTACACAATGATGTCACATTCTTGCATTCAGCACTACCATAAATAAAGCTCATATGTTCATCTGTCTGACTCTTATGCCTATCTTTTAATTAGTTTGTAAGAGAAAGTAAAGAGAGATGTGTGATTAACCACAGACCTTTGTCTGCCACCAATGACATCAAACTGTGACACAGTTTTTTTTTTAACTTTCTGACAGTACTGCAGTTTGAATTCAAGATGTCATGCTTGTGCACACACAAGCACTCTACTACTTCAAGTATGACCCAAACCCATGAACTCCCATATTTCTGATGGCCCAACTCCTCTGAACAATGACATCATCAATGTGGATGATTCTTCCATCAATCTAGATGTATTATGTCTCTAAAATACAAGGCTTCTCATCTAATCTCAGACAATCCTCCCTGGCTGCAGGTCCTGTTCCCTTTTTTCAAGACACATCATAGAAATGGGCTCTTCCAAAGCTTTTTTTGACTTCAAGGAGTAGCTGAGTAGGTATACATAATACCCAACCTCCAATCACTGACTGATGAAAGACTGGTTATCTGCATATGTAGTTTGCACTTTTTACTAAACTATAATCTTTTTGGTTGTAAGTAGCATGCATGCTTGCTCCATATCTCTACTCCTAGTTTGTATATCACAACGCACCTGTTATTAACCAGTCCATTAACATTCAATAGACTGAAATTATAACAAAGAATTCACCTATAAATTTGTTTTAATAATCCAGGCTGAGAATGGCAGGTACAATGTATAAGTTTTTCCAACCTCCTCCTTTCTTCTAAAGCACACATTGTTAATATATTCCATTACTCTTTTTTTTCTTTCTTTCTTGCAGTGCTGGTGAAAAATCTCATCATTCTATGCAAGCACTCATGCATTCTATGCAAGCACTCAATTACTAAGCTATACTCCTAGCCTCTCCATTACTCAGTTTTAATAAGTCTTACATCATTCTGAATACAGAAACTACATCTAATTGTCATTTATACAGATGACATAAAGCACATGTGCAATATTTGGTCTTTTGCAAATGTCTGGGTTGAGGAGGGGACAAATGAGACAGAAGAGTGGGTAGGAAGAATAAAATCCAAAAGGCAACAGAAATGGAATAGCATATATAATACAAAGAATGGCTAGATGTGGAAAGGCTGGAAGAGAAAATATTAGGGACACATTCATTGATCCCTACACTTTATAGAAAACTGTAGCGTTTCCGGTATAAAATGAGGACTTTGAACAAAGGAAAAATATACCTGCAGTGTGAAAAATTTACCTTCTGATTTTTGTGCAACTATTACTTTTTCAATCCAAACTATAACATGTAATTCCATTCATAGTCTGATAAAACAATCTGCAACCTATGTCACCAAAAAGAGCTAGGGGGAGCAGGCCAGTAAATCTGAACTTGAGGAAATAAAAATTGGACCTAATCTGTTTTGTCCTCCCATAAACAGTAAGGAGGAGCGAGAATTTTAAGTGAAAAAAACCAGAGCTCAGATTTAAACCTTATGGACCTAAAGTGAGTGTGGCGGCAGTGATTAAAGATAAAGGCAAAGCAGCTAACACATTATACAATCTGCAAACCACATTCATGTACATTTTTCTGTTAGTATTGACTTTTAGTATTGAAGTCAGAAAGCAAACACAGAAATTATTTAAAAGATCACATACAGAAACTAAGATGCATATAACGTGCCAGCAAAGGGGCCATATAGAATGATCCAAGATGGTGACAGAGACAGATCCACAGACCTCATGAGCTCCTGAATCAGAGACCCTGCTGAGAAGCTGGAGACACACCTGGCTGAGGTAAAGCACCAGGGAGAGCCAAAAAAAGAGGCACTCTAAACACTTAGATCATGGACGTCTTCTCCACGCCACGATATAATAAAAGAACAGCCGGCCTGCCAACTCCCTGCCACATAGGCCTGCAGAGCCACTGCTCCTTTCTACCAGGCTCTCCACCCCTCGGACTGAGCCAGGCCACAGCCCTGTGTTGTACCCATGCATGGCAGGATCCCCCAGACCCCAGCCCTGTGCCAGACCCACACCACACTGGGATCCCTGCCCCTGGCCATGCCTGACACCAGTCCCCAGCTGGTCCCACAACCCACCAGGATACTTGCCCCTCGAGCCCACCACCCTTCAGTTCCTGCTGAGACCCAAATTGTGTGGGACGACCAGACCTCCGCCCCTCAGCCTCCTGGCCTCTCAGGCCTTGCCAGGCTCCAGCTCCATAAGAAACAACTGGAGCCCCACCCCGCTGGAACAGGCACAAGCTTGGCATGAGACAGCTGCATCCACCAGCCCGCCAGGATCCCTGCCCCTTGGGTGGAGCTGGCCCCAGCTCTACAGGCTTTCCAGATAACTGCTCCACCAGGCTCCCGCTCAGGCCACCACTAGAGGGCTCCAAGCATGCTAAGAGACATACTCACACAGGACTGGAAACTAAAGAAGTAACAGAACAACTTAGCCTCCAATTCTGCTGTTCCAGAACTGGTGTTTTTTTTGTTTTGTTTTGTTTTTTTCTCCCTTCTTCAAAGGTTTGGCTGCCTGGTTTGCTATTTGATTACCCACCATCTCTCCCACTTTTTTTTCTTTTTTCCTCTTCTCTCTTCCTTTTGTCTTTCCTTCTCTTTCTCTTTGTAATCCTTCTCTCTTGGTTTTGTTAGTATTACTATTGTAACCCAGCTAATACTAAAGTACAGAGAGTCCAGGGACAGAAATGGTACCTAGTGGAGATATGGGAAGAAGAAAAAGGGATGGAAAGCATTCTCCCACCAAAAATAAAGTAGTACAGGATTTAGAGCAAAATGAAGAAAATGGATACCCAGACCAAGACTCCAACAAAACAAAGATAAACTATACCAAGGAACCCAACAAAGACCACAAGAACACCCTGAAAGAAGAAATTCTACAAGTAATTAATGAAAATTTCATAGAGATGTTTCTAGACATGGTCAATCAAAATGTATAGGAGGCTACCAAGAAATTCCAAGACAACAAAACTAAAGAATATGAAAAAACACAGAAAAAGATAAATGAAATCATAGGAGCCATAAATAAAAACCAAACTGGAACAAAGATCACCATAAACAGAGAGATAAATGAATTAAGGACAAAAATAGACAATATTAAAGAGGAAATAACCCACGATATGGAAAACCTCAGAAAATAGAATGAAACAGAAATAAAAAACAAAATGGAAGGCCATTCCAACAAACAGAACAAACAGAAGACAGAATCTCAGAACTTGAAGATGAAATGGCAATTAAAGGAAAAACTGAAGAACTATTAGTTAAACAACTCAAGACCTGTGAAAAGAAAATGAAAGAAATCACTGACTCCATCAAAAGACCAAATGTGAGAATCATGGGCATTGAAGAAGGAGAAGAGGTGCAAGCAAAAGGAATGCATAATATATTCAACAAAATAATAACAGAAAATTTCCCAAATCTAGAGAAAACTATGCCCATTCAGGTACAGGAAGCATCCAGAACACTTAACAGACCTGACTAAAATAGAACTACCCCCTGACATATTATCATTAAAACAACAAGAACAGAGACTAAAGAAAGAATATTGAAGGCTGTAAGAGAGAAAAAACAAATGACATACAAAGGTAAAACCATCAAAGTCACAGCAGACTTCTCAACAGAAACATTAACAGCAAGAAGAGCATGGAGTGAAGTCTTCCAAGCACTGGATGAAAATAACTTCAACCCTAGGATACTCTACCCAGCAAAACTATCATTCAAAATAGATAGAACAATAAAACTCTTCCGTGATAAGCAGAAATTAAAACAACATATGACCACCAAGCCACGACTACAAAAGATTCTCCAAGTAAGTCTGCACACAGAAAATGAAAGCAAACAAAACCATGAAAGGACAGATAATACCAAGTCACAGGAGAAGAAAAAGCAAGAAAGTAGAGAATAACATTGATTCCGCTGCACACAATCAAACTCTTAAACAACAAAGACAACTAAATGACAGGAATCACTACATACCTATCATTATTAACAGTGAATGTTATCGGACATAATTCCCCCATCAAAAGACACTGGTTGGCACACTAGATTAAAAAAGAAGATCCAAGAATCTGCTGCCTACAGGAGACTCACCTCATCAACAGAAATAAGTACTGGCTGAAAGTGATAGACTAGAAGAAGATTTACCAAGCCAATGTTCCTGGAAATAAGCAGGGGTACCAATACTTATCTCAGACAAAGTAGACTTCACACCTACAGTGATCAAACAAGATAAAGAAGGACATTCCATAGGAATAAAAGGGGAAATACACCAAAAGGAAATAACAATTATCAACCTATATGCACCCAATGTGAATGCACCCAATTTCATCAAACATACTCTGAAGGACCTAAAAACATGTGTAATCTCCAACACAATGCTAGTGGGACTCTGGAAAAAAATTTGGAGGCTACTTAAAAAGCTAGACATCAATCTACCATTTGATCCAGTAATACCACTCTTGGGGATATACCCAAAAGACTGTTACTCCAGAGGCACCTGCACACCCATGTTTATTGCGGCACTATTCACAATAGCCAAGTTATGGAAACAGCCAAGATGCCCCACCACTGACGAATGGATTAAGAAAATGTGGTATCTATACACAGTGGAATTCTATGCAGCCATGAAGAAGAACGAAATGTTATCATTTGCTGGTAAATGGATGGAATTGGAGAGCATCATTCTGAGTGAGGTTAGCCTGGCCCAAAAGACCAAAAATCGTATGTTCTTCCTCATATGTGGACATTAGATCAAGGGTAAACACAACAATGGGATTGGACTATGAGCACATGATAAAAGCAAGAGCACACAAGGGAGGGGTGAGGATAGGTAAGACACCTAAAAAACTAGCTAGCATTTGTTGCCCTCAACACAGAGAAACTAAAGCAGATACCTTAAAAGCAACTGAGGCCAATAGGAAAAGGGGAACAAGTACTAGAGAAAAGGTTAGTTCAAGAAGAATTAACCTAGAAGGTAACACCCACACACAGGAAATCAATGTGAGTCAATGCCCTGTATAGCTATCCTTATCTCAACCAGCAAAAACCCTTGTTCCTTCCTATTATTGCTTATACTCTCTCTACAACAAAATTAGAAATAAGGGCAAAATAGTTTCTGCTGGGTATTGAGGAGAGGGAGAGGGAGGGGGTGGAGTGGGTGGTAAGGGAGGGGGTGGGGGCAGGGGGGAAAAATGAACCAAGCCTTGTATGTACATATGAATAATAAAAGAAAAAGGAAAAAAAATGCTAGTGGGAGACCTTAATACTCTCATCACCAACAGATAGGTCATCCAAACAAAAAAATCAATAAAGAAATCCTAGAACTAAATCACACCATAGATCAAATGGACTTAGCTGATGTCTACAGAATATTTCATACAACTTCTGCACAATATACATTCTTCTCAGCAGTGCATGAAACCCTCTACAAAATTGATCATATCTTAGGGCACAAAGCAAGCCTCCGCAAATATAAGAAAATAGAACTAATCCCATGCATTCTATCTGACCACAATGCATTAAAACTAGAAATCAACAGCAAAAACAGCAGTAAAAAATATGCAAACAATTGGAAACTGAATAACACATTGCTCAATGACACCAACAATGAACAAACTGAGAAGGAATATATAGAAAAAATTCCATTCACAATAGCCCCCCAAAAAATCAAATACCTAGAAGTAAATTTAACAAAGAATGTGAATGAACTCTACAAGGAGAATTACAAACTCCTGAAGAAAGAGATCAAGGAAAGTTATAGAAGGTGGAAAGATCTCCCATGCTCATGGATCGCTAGAATCAACTAGTAAAACTTGCTATTCTACTGAAATCAATCTACATGTTTAATGCAATTGCCATCAAAATCCCAATGACTTTCATCACAGAGGAAACAAAAGGGACCACAAATAGCCAAGGCAATACTCAGCAAAAAAATCATTGCTGGAGGTATCACAATACCTGACTTCATACTATAATACAAAGCAATAGCAATAAAAACAGCATGGTACGGGCACAAAAACAGACATGAAGACCAGTGGAACAGAATAGAAGATCCAGATATGAATCCACACAACTGTACCCACTTCATTTTTGACAAAGGTGTCAAAAACATACGATGGAGAAAAGACAGCCTCTTCAACAAATATTGCTGGGAAAAGTGGTTACCTGTCTGCAAGAAACTGAAACTAGATCCATGTCTATCACCCTGTACTAGTATCAACTCAAAATGGATCAAAGACCTAAATATCAGACATGAAACTCTGAAGTTACTACAGGAAGGAGCAGGAAACACTCTGGAGCTAATAGGTATACGCAAGGACTTCCTCAATAGAACCCCAATAGCCCAGCAACTAAGAGAAAGAATGGACAAATGGGACTTCATAAAATTAAAAAGCTTCTGCACAACAAAAGAAATGGTCTCTAAACTGAAGAGACCACCCACGGAGTGGGAGAAAATATTTGCCAGCTATACATCAGACAAGGGACTGAAAACCAAAATATACAGGGAACTTAAGAAACTAAACTCTCCTAAAATCAAGAACCAATTAAAAAATGGACAACTGAGCTAAACAGAACTTTCTCAATAGAAGAAATTAAAATGCAAAAAAGCACATGAAAAAATGCTCACCATCTCTAGCCGTAAATGAAATGCAAATCAAAACCACACTAAGATTCCACCTCACCCCTGTTAGACTAGCCATCATCAAAAACACCAACAACAACATGTGTTGGTGAGGATGTGGGGAAAAAGGAACCCTAATCCATTGCTGGTGGGAATGCAAGCTGGTGCAACCACTCAGGAAAAAAAATTAGGGACTTCTTAAAAACCTAAACATAGACCTGCCATATGATCCAGCAATCCCACTCCTGGGGATATACCCAAAGGAATGTAACACAGGTTACTCCAAAGACACCTGCACACCCATGTTTATTGCGGCACTACTCACAATAGCCAAGTTATGGAAACAACCAAGATGCCCCACTATTGATGAATGGATCAAGAAAATGTGGTACTTGTACACAATGGAATTTTACTCAGCCATGAAGAAGAATGAAATCTTATCATTTGCAGGTAAATGGATGGAAGTGGAGAACATCATTCTGAGCAAGGTTAGCCAAGCTCAGAAGACCAAAAATCTTATGTTCTCCCTCATATGCAGACTTTAGATCTAGGACAAATGCAGCAATGTGGTTGGACTTGGATCACATGACAAGGGGAGAGCACATAGGGGTGACATAGAAATAGGTAGAAAATGCAAAACATGAAAGCATTTGATGTCCCCACTCCAGAGGAGCTAATACAGAAACCTTAAAGCGACAGAGGTTATCATAAGAAGGGAATCAGTACCAGTGTAAAGATCAGTTAGAGATGAATCAACATGGGTCATAACACTTGTACACAAAAGCAATGCTAGGAATATTTCTGAATAGCTATCCTTAACTAGGAAAAACATTTTGTGTTCCTTTTTATGCTTGTCTCTTTTCTTCAACAAAATTAGTGATAAAGGCAGAACAGGACCTGCCTGGAACTGAAGGGGGAAGGGGAGGGGGGGAGAAATGACCCAAACAATGTATGCACATGTGAATAAATGAATAATAAAATAAATAAATAAATTTTTAAAAAGAGGCCATATAGATTTAGAAATATGTTGTCCTGGGAAGAAGGTAGAACAGATAAATGGGCCAGAGATAGGGAGTGGGAGGAGGGAAAGAAGACATACAGACAATGGTCCCTTCCTTTGTTTTGTTTTGCTTTTTAGTCCATTAGTCTTTGATGGCAGTCATCCATGCATGTCTGTGAATAATCTTGGTTTGAGTTCCTAGCAAGATGAATGGAGTATGTGCTTTCAAATTATCTCAGTTTAGAATGTAGTTATTTGTTATATCCTTAGTAAGCTTTAAAAAATGTCAGCTTTTGGGTAATCCATGTTCTCAGCATGATGGAAATTATCAGAAAGAATGAGAAAGCCACCTGCACATCCATGTTTATTGCAGTATTATCCACAATAGCTAAACATCCAAGATGCCCCACTGCTGATGAATGGAAGAAGAAAATAAGTTATTTACATACAATGGAATTTTATTCAGTCATAAAGAAGAGTTAAGTTTTGTCGTTTGCAGGTAAATGGATAGAACTGAAGAACATCATGTTAAGTGAAGTTAGCCAGGTTCAGAAAACCAAAGGCTGCATGTTTTCTCTCATATGTGGAATATAGACCTAACACAAATACAAGCAATACTATGAAAAACAGGCCACACTAAGGGAAGGTCACCTATGAAAGGGACAGCAAAAGAAGGAAGTTAAGAAGGTGAATAAGGTTGATATACTTCTTATACAAGAATGAATACAGAATTTTTAAACTGGTTGGAATCACTATAAGAAGGGGACTAAGGTAGAAAGGAGAAAAGTAGAGGAGATGAAGCTATTCAGGTTAGTTACACATGGAAATGTCACAAGGAAACTCCCTGCATAGCTATCTTAAACAAACAAAAACATTATTATTTTTCACAAAAACAAAGACTAGGAGGGCAGAAGAGGTCCTTTGGGGAGTTGGTACTAGTGTGAGGAGATAGGATGTGGGGATAGGGTGTAGGACAGTGAAAATGGTGCAAATATTGTGTACACATGTATATAAATAAATGAAAAAAAAATGAGATCTGTTGAAACTATTTCAGCAATGGGGGAAGGAAAGAGAAAGGAGAATGATGGAGGGGTAAATTACACTATGATATATTGAAGAACTTGTATTTGTCACAATGTACCCCCAGCACAAAAATAATATATATACATATATAAAAAAAAATGAGAACGCCAGAAAAGCTTCTGGTATCTGTGAACATGTTTAGCAAACTGGCACAGAAAGTAGAATCCTTACAGAGTCAGACATGGCTTAAATTAAGATAGAGTTCTCACAGAACCAGAATGGAATAGTGGCTACCAGGGGCTAGAGATGGATGTCAGGGAATGGGGAGATGTTAATCAAAGGATATAAAGTTTCTGTTAGGATAAATAAGTTCTGATGATCTTCAACATGATATGGCTACTGTTGGTAATAAATGAACACTTCAAAATTGCTGAGTCTATTTTTAAATATTCTTACCACATACTTATTTATGTGAAGTGATATATGTTTTAGAGTGATTTAATCATTCCACAAAGTATAGATTTATAATAATATCACATTAAATCCTATGCATATTTACAATTACTTCTCAATCAAAATTAATAATATCTAGAAAACTCAAATTTTGAAAAGATAGCTAGAGTTTACAACAACAATAGAAACTAGCTTTGATATTCCTACATATTTTTTTTCCTTCCCTTGGACCCTGTTTTCATAAACATAAAACTGCTCACTGGGATAATCTCTCCACTGAGAGTTAGAAGATTTTATTCTAGTTTTCCATTAATAGCTTCCTTACAATGTTCTTTGTAAAAGTCATTTTCACTCAACAGGCTTCAGTTTCCTCTCCTGAGAATGAGGTTTGGATAACTCCAAGCCTACTATGTGTGGCTCCTCCTCACCCTGCTTCTCCTACCTCTCCCCTGGCTCACTCTGCTGCAACCACAGTAATCTTATTTTTGTCTTCAACTCTTGTCAAGCTTTTTCCATCCCATTTGCTGCTTTTTCTGCATTGTCTTTCTTTTTTTTTTTATTTTTTTAAATTTTTGTGCTGGGGGTACATTGTGGCACTTACAAAAGTTCTTACTTTTGTAAGAACAAAAGTAACAAATCAAATATCATACTTGATTTCACCCCCTCCGTCATTCTCTTTTATGTCATTATCTTTCTTACCCAGTTTTAGTCCATCACCATATTCAGCTTTCCTTTTTCATTTGTTATGCTATTATTTTAAAGTAATGATTTTATTTCTTTGTTTTCTTGCTTATTTGTTATTCTCTCTAGAACATAATTTCCATCAAAGCAAGGCAGATCCCTTTCTGCATAGTCAGCCCTCATAATTCTAAGTACTTAGAACAATATTTGGAATATATAAGTAATAGTAAATGTTTTCTAAATAAATGGATGATATTCAAAGTAAGATTTATTGGAAGTTAGAACCTTTTAGAAGTTCATCTAAGCAGTTGATACACAAATTAGATAATGAAAAATCTTCTACTTCTTCCTCACAAGCACTGAGATGCACTGTAGCAACATCTCAGAACTCAGCTCCTTAGGATCAGGTTTGAAAGCCTTTGGGTTAATCAACTCCGTATTTCCTAATGTTCTATGATTATGTTTCTCAGTTCCTCCTTTGATCACAACATATAGTATTTTCTCAATTCCAAAGCCCATGAAATGTGGATGTAGCTTACTAAGGATGCTCTACTTTCTTGTAGTGTTCCCCTCTTCCTTCTTCCTCCTCACTGCTGAAATGAGTCTAGTGATTGAATTTCTCTTGCAATCAAGGAGTTGCGATCTATAGAATAGAGCTCCTCAAGTCCTCCAACCAGCATGGTTAAGTTTTCACTTCAGTGTCTAAATGAGCTGAATTGAGGTTTGTGTACTGTGGGATGTCCAGTCTTTTCTTCAGATCCAGCTGTTTGCAGGGGTTATATTCTCCTATTCTACTTCCGTGGTTCACTTTCTCCATGTGCCTTGAAGTCTATAAGTTACTCTCCCCTCCCAGCACCATGGCTAGTATCCCTGACATTCACACATGTTAATTTTTTCATTCTTGTTACAGCACTGCTGGCAGAACTTGTTTATGACAGACTTGAGCTGAAGGGTTTTAGGGATAGGGGACACACTTAAAGAATTTATACTGAAGCATTAAATATACAATAATTAGGATCTAATATTATCATAAATAACCTAAAGTTTCATCTGCTAATTCCCTAAATAAAAGATTTCTCATTGATCATTTTGCCTTTGCCTTCAGTGTCTCTCACCATAGCTTCAAATCCCAATTTCTAAATTTTTTATTGCTTTTTTTTTAGAGTAACTCAGCTTCTGTGTTTACATCTTTCCTCCTGACTGCGTCCTGTACAATACCATGTTTCACAAACAAAAAGATCATCAAGGAATCTTTTTTGTACATAGGACCATCATTTTCATATAGATTATACCACCTTTCTGGTACACAAAACAGCTGTAGAGAGTTCCTACTATAAATAGAATTTGCTTTTCATTCTTGCCATATCTATATATATCCACTATAAACTTATTCTGGCTTTCGTTTTTTGGCAATATTGAGGTTTGAACTCAGGGGGCTCTACCACTTGAGCAATTCCACCAGCCCTATTTTTGGCATCGAGTATTTTTGAGATTGAGTCTCACAAACTGTTTGCCTGGGCTGGCTTTGAACCTTGAACTTCATGATCTCTGCCTCCTGAGTAGCTAGGATTGCAAGCATGAACCAATGGCGCCTGGCTTATTCTGGCTTTTCCATTGCCCAGTGAAACATCACTTTACGCTTTTTGGTAGAAAACAAAAGTATGACCTTATCTCTGATCTGCTTGGTCTTCACTCCGTAGACTATAGGGTTTAGTGCAGGTGGGATAACAATGTAGAGGTTGGCAAACATGATGTGAAAAGTGTGAGAAACATTGTGTCCAAAGCGATGGGCAAGGATGGAGAAAAAGGCAGGTGTGTAAAACATGAGGATGACACAAACATGGGAACCACAGGTGCCAAGGGCCTTCTGGCGTGCACCATGGGAAGGGAGGCGAAAAACAGCACAGAGAATGAAGGTGTAAGAGACAGCAATGAGAATCACATCTGAGATGACTGTCATAATGCGAACACAAAAACCATACCAGATGTTGATGGAGATGTCAGCACAAGCGAGTCGAGCAACACCTATATGCTCACAGTAGGTGTGGGGTATAATACGTGTCCTGCAGAAAGGTAGGCGTGTTAGCAAGAATACATCTGGCAGGATGATACAGAAGCTTCGAAAGGAGATGCCCACAACAATCTTGATGATAGTCTTGGGAGTCAAGATAGTGGTATATCTCAAAGGGAAACAAATAGCCACATAGCGATCAAACGCCATGGCCATAAGGATAGCTGAATCCAAAACAAAGCTATAGTGGAGGAAGAACATTTGCGTAAGGCACCCTGGGAATGTAATTTCTTGTGACTTCAGCCAGAAGATGCTGAGTGTTTTAGGCACACCAGCTGTGGACAAGATTAGATCAGTCATAGCCAGAATGGAGACAAAGAAGAACATGGGTTCATGAAGGCTATGTTCCACTGTGATGAGATAGAGAAGGATGCAGTTTCCCATAACAGCTACAATATAGATCATACAGAAGGGAATCCCAATCCACATGTGGAATTGCTCCAGGCCTGGGATTCCCACCAAAATGAAAGTCCCTGGATTGTAACTGGTCAAGTTGAAGGTGATCATAGCACAGCTTCAGGTCCTGAGGACAGAGGATAATAAGGATATTTAGGATCATTGAGTCACACCCACATATAATCAGTTGTTATTATTGAGTCCCAAAGTTAGAGTGACAGTATAATTTGTCATACAAAGGGCTCCACTTTGAAGTTAAAAAAAGTTGACATTAATAATGATGGCAACAACATGCACAAATCAAGATTATCTCAGACTTGCTGCTTGCTCTGCGATTGTAGAATATTCACCTCAGCCCCAAGACCTCTTTCTCCTTTAAAAACTACCTAATGACTATGGCTCTTAGATTTGTGAGGTCAGCACACTTTGTTGCCAACATATAACTTAATTCAGTTCAGCAATAAATGACTGAGTTTTATACTACACTGCATAACACATGTAATTCACATTTAAATTAGAAATGTCCCCTGTAGTATGAACCCTCTTACACTGTTGGTGGAAATGTAGACTAGTACAACCTCTCTGGAAAAAAATTTGGAGGCTACTTAAAAAGCTGGACATCGATCTACCATTTGATCCAGCAATACCACTCTTGGGGATATACCCAAAAGACTGTTACTCCAGAGGCACCTGCACATCCATGTTTATTGCGGCACTATTCACAATAGCCAAGTTATGGAAACAGCCAAGATGCCCCACCACTGACGAATGGATTAAGAAAATGTGGTATCTATACACAATGGAATTTTATGCAGCCATGAAGAAGAACGAAATGTTATCATTCTCTGGTAAATGGATGGAATTGGAGAACATCATTCTGAGTGAGGTTAGCCTGGCTCAAAAAACCAAAAATCGTATGTTCTCCCTCATATGTGGACATTAGATCAAGGGCAAACACAACAAGAGGATTGGACTATGAGCACATGATAAAAGCGAGAGCACACAAGGGAGGGGTGAGGATAGGTAAGACACCTAAAAAACTAGCTAGCATTTGTTGCCCTTAACGCAGAGAAACTAAAGCAGATACCTTAAAGCAACTGAGGCCAATAGGAAAAAGGGAACAAGTACTAGAGAAAAGGTTAGATCAAAAAGAATTAACCTAGAAGGTAACACCCACACACAGGAAATCAATGTGAGTCAATGCCCTGTATAGCTATCCTTATCTCAACCAGCAAAAACCCTTGTTCCTTCCTATTATTGCTTATACTCTCTCTACAACAAAATTAGAGATAAGGGCAAAATAGTTTCTGCTGGGTATTGTGGCGGGGGGAGAGGGAGGGGGCGGAGCGGGTGGTAAGGGAGGGGGTGGGGGCAGGGGGGAGAAATGAACCAAGCCTTGTATGCACATATGAATAATAAAAGAAAAATTTAAAAAAAAAAAAAGTATGAACCTTTCTCTAAAAAAAAAAGTTCTCAACACACTACACAAGTGGATAATATCTTAATACTTTGGACTTAATAACGCCATCTGAATATTTCTTTTCAAAAAAAGGATTGTTAATTTGTGAACCCAAGTTCTTTTAGGTAAATCCACAGACCCAGGACACATACTCTCTCAAGCACACATAAACACTTAATAGTTACATTCTTGGGCTACCCTATGTACTTGCATGCTCTCATACATTTTTCCAGCATATATCCACCCACACATAATCTTACATTGTTATAAAGTCTCCCACTTGTGTATCTCTCTCTCTCTCCTTCTCTTCCCCTCTTTCTCTCTCTCTTCTTCTTCTTCTCTCTCTCTCTCCCCTCATGCACACATACACACACACACCCCAAAGAGAGAATATAAACAGTGTTTCATGATTAGATTTTTGTCTCGTCACTGCCATATGCTTTATAAATTCCTAAAAGTTGCCTTCCTCTAGGAATTTATCTTTTGAAGTCTAGGTTCTGTGTTTTCTCCCATCTCCAGTAATGCCTCTCTCACCCTGTGGCATTTACCTAGAAATATGTTTATGCTGTACAGTTCACCAACCATGCAGCAAGGTCAGGGACATCCAGGATCAGGACTAAGATGAGACTTGTGACACCTATACAACTCAGTCTCTTAACTTGACCAGGCCAAAATCATGAAAATCATGTTCAACCTTATCTCTATCCCTACTTTTTATTAGATAAATTAATTGCATGAAGGGGTTTCATTGTGACACTTCCATACATGCATATAATATACTCTGATCAAATTCATCACCTCTATTGCTCTTTCTTAACCCCCTCCCACAGTGTAATGTAATCCTTATTCCACGATTCACTAGCCATGGGAATTTGGCAAACTATTTAAATGATATGATCCTTGGATTCCTCTCTTTTAAAAGGACTTACTATCACTAATTCTTAAGTTTGGGGACTGGGGTTGTGGGTCAAATGTTAGAGGGTTTACAAATAGGAAGCCCTGAATTCAAACTCTGGTATCAAAAAAAAGTATAATTGTTATAGTTCTTATTATTTGAAAAAAATGAAACACTGCAAAAATGCCCTTTAGTGCAGTGTATGTAACATAGTCATCATGAAATGAGTTACTTTTTATTATGTTTTATTTCATATCACTAGTATTTACCATTAGCAGTCAGTCCACACATAATGAAGAGGAGAACAGAAAACAACAGATGCATAAAAACTAACAAGACAAAGTGGTAGAATGCTTGACTCTCAAATGTGAAGTCATGAGTTCAATCCCCAGTACCAACAAAATATATTTAAAAATAAAAAAAAACAAGAGCATCCGTGGGTATGCATACATACATACACCTAAAATTCTATTGTTTAGGCTAGATCTATGGGTCCTTGTCACACACCTCACAAGGCGTAGCCTGAATCTCTTGGTGCCCATTCAATGGAGCATAAACCCAAGTACTAGAGACCATGGCCTCAGTTTATAATGGGGATGTGATAAAGAAAGAAAGTCATTGTGCCCAGACCAATTGCTTCCGGGAAATGGAACACTCAGTTCCATTCAGTCCCTCTCTGTCTTTCCAAATCCTAATTCCAGTTAAACCCCTTCAAACAGACAGTACTCACCAGGAATCAGACCAAAGGGAAAGAAGAAAGGATGCTGAAGACAAACAGAAAATCTGCAAGAAGAGCAAACACAACAACCAAAGAAATGAGTGGAGGAAAGGAAGGGACCTGTGGAAAGATTGTTTCCCTGGCCATTTATTTTCTCCTGTCACTGCTCAATGTGGGTAGGATACAGATAATTTGGGGCCTGAGGGACATTGATACTCTCTCTTTTCACCCTCAAGGGAAGAAGTTGAAGAAGTCTATTAATCCTGCCTATGCCACTGCTTCAAAGTGCTTTCTCATCACTTTTATTTTTGCATTTGCCTTTGTATGTTGGTGGAGTCTTTGTATGTAAGTATGTGCCTGTGATATCACCTAGGTTTCAAGTTCATGCCCTCACTTACCAGAGAGATTATGCACAAGTCACTAAATCTCTATATAATAATAATAATATTACTACACACTTGTCTCAGTCTGTTTTTCATTGCTGAGATTAAATACAGCCCCCCCACACACACACCTAAAAAAAAAGAATTTAAGGGAAGAATAATTTATTTTGGCTCATGGTTTCAATACATGGTGACTTAGCTTTGTTGCTTCTGGGCCCATGTATACAGAACACCATGGCAGGGAGCACAAGGTAGAACAAAGCTTCCCACATCACAGCAGACAGGAGGTAGAGAGAAAGAGAGGAAGGGTCTAGGGACAAAATACAACCTTGAAGGACATGCTGCCAAGTAATTTACTTCCTCCAACCAGGTCCCACCCACCTCCTAATAATCCATTCAAGTTTGAATTCATCAATGAATTAATCCATTGATGAAGTGAGGAGAGAACCTTCATGATCCATTCACCTCTCAAAAGCCATTTAGTTGGCAACCAGTCCTTTAACACATGAACCTTTGGGGGACATTTTCAGACTCAATCCAGAACAGTGCCTCTCAAGAATATATAGAAATTGGAAAATTAAGTAGGGAAGTACATGTAAAAAGACTTACCACAATGGCAAATTTATAGTAAAAATCAATAACCTAGGGCCCTGGTCAAAATGAAAATTATATGGGCTACTTCAAAATACTCTATTTTTCAGAGTAAGGACCACAGAATCTGTACTTATGAGCTCTGCAATAGAATTGTATGCATTTTATTTTTTACTGGAAGACCTGTATATTTATGAATATGAGCAAAACACATGGAAAACAGGAGAGTTGTATGGAATTCTCTCTATTGGGGCACCTGTGAAATGAGTCCTGGATACTACTTCCTTTGAAAGACTATCTGAGGATATTCCTGTTGAGCACCAAATGCCAGGTTCTTTGAAGCATTTTTAGCTAAATATCCCATTTTAGATTAAAAGTCATCATCTAAACATCTCCTAAATCCTTCCTTTCTGTTTCCATTGCCCAGCTTCCATCATCTCTTGCCTAAATTACTCTAAGCTTCTTAAAAGATCATCATATTTCCATTTCTGTTTCCTTCAATGTGTTTTCCACACTGCAGACTGTTGTTTCTAAAGTATATATCTGAGTATGTCAATTCTTAGCTTAAATCTCACTTTTCTCCCATGTTGGGGTTGAGACAGGCTAAATAAGGGAAAGATCCGCACTCATAGAAAAATACTGCATCTTAGATTAACCATGCTTTGTCTCAGGAACCACCTTCCCCTGGCCAGGAACTGCCTCTCCCCCACTCATTGATTATTGAATGAGAATCACCTGGTCCTGCCCTTCCCGTGGGTTATTGAAGGTTTTAAAAGCACCTGGAGAGCAGAAACAGGCTCTCTACCAGCAGACTCCACCTGTGCCCAACGTTCCCCATTTGTATTTCCCACTCCTAACTTTTAATAAACCCCATTTACACCCATGTGTCCTGCCTTGGATTCTTCCATGATGAAATGCAAGAACCAAGGTCTTCTGAAAACATCATTTTGCCATCAACAGGGTCTTTTCATCTGCTATTTCCTCTACCTTTATTTATATCTGAACCAGTATCTGCATGATTTTTTTTTGTGGCATTTTCATTATTGGGGACTCAACTCAAAATTATAAATTCTTCATTAATTAAAACAACATAAGTAAATAATATATACTTCCAAGAGAAAATGGTTAGATATGCCTGTAAGTACTGTTAGAAATTTCTTATTTGTTTTATATTATTGGTGGTACTGGGACTTGAATTTAGGGACTTATGCTTGGTAGATAAGTGTTCTACCACTTGAGCAGCTCCCCCAAAGCCTGTTAGGAATTTCTGAAAACCCAAATCTCATTTTTTTTAAACCTAAGTGGCTCTTATCCCACAATTGTAACTCTCAAGCCAATTTCCCTCACTGAAATTCAGCATCTCTGGGCTGCTATGTCTACAAAGATATTTAACAAGACTATAAAAGTGGGCTCAACAATTGATAATTTGCTTTATTTCTCTTATCAAGAGGCATGTTGCCTTCTGGTTAGACACAGACTATTACCAATAATTCCATTTTCAGTGGCTACCTTGTTTATACCTCATATGCAGGACTAATAACTTAAAATGCTAGAAAAATGTATACTATTGTTTTGTTTAAATATTACAAGTCAAGTTTTCCTAGACCATTACTTTTATAGGAAGAACAGGGAGGTTTTTTCTAACCTTTGGTTTATTCCATGTTCCTTTCTGAAGTAATTTTCTTTTTATTTTGCTTGTTGATTCTATGGATAAAAAACTGATTCTGGTCATTTACATGAGCTTTACATAGACCCTTGATATGTACTTAAGGTTATATAGAATTTCAGGCTTAATATTATCATAAGAATCTAGGCTAATAGAAATTATTTTCTGGTATATTCTGGGGTTTTTATTTTGTTTTTGTTTTTGGAGGCACTGGGGTTTGAACACCAGGCCTCACTCTTGCTAGGCAGGCATGCTACCACTCCACTAGCCCTCTAATGAATTCTAATGATTAACACTGGACTAAAATAGGAATATACTCAATGCCCAACTTTCTTTATTTATAATTAACATCTGCGAAATAAGTCCGTAACAAATTCCATAACAAAAACAATTGATTTGTATGTAACGTTTTAAAGTACTAGTTGGACTTTGTTGCAATTTAACTTAAAGGCTTCATGACTTCTGATTATTCTTAGCCTCTTAAATAAATTTAAAATGATTTGAATTTTTCCTTCATCTGCAATTTCACTTTATTATTCTCTCTTCTTAAATCCTTCCCAACCCAGTTGCTCTGATGGACTGAGCTTTTTTTCAGCTCAGTGTTTTTATGGATGATAATCTATCCTGTGGGTCATGCCCTTCCCCTCTACCACTTGACTGACTTCTCAGGATTTTTATCTTGCTGAAACAAAAGCTAATTTCTTTCATGGAAACTCTGATGGTATTTCTCCAAGAGCACTGCTTCTAATTGTTGGATGTATTTCTGTCTATCATAAAACCCAGCATTAGCTGAAATTACATGTTAATTTGGGTGTTTCAAAGATGAAGGCCTGATTTTCTCACTGGACTACCAATCCTGTAAGGATAAGGACCAACATGGTACACAGAGTCCTTGAAACAGTGTTTCAGACATAAAAAATGTTTGTCAAATATTTTCTGAATGTTGTTGAGTGAATGAATGAATGAAGATTTTCTGGAATCCAGAAATATTCAGATATTCTGAATAATAAATAATCCAGATATTCTGGACATACTGTGAATGTCCTAGAATATCTGGATTAAAGAATTCTATTGGCTCCTCACAGAGTGCTTAGCTTTATTGAACAAAAGTTAAAGGTGTTCCACTGATTTATACTAGGATGAGATACGGAAGGCTCCCATCAAACTGTATATTCTATAACAACATGATTAATTACAATACTTGATGCCTTTTCTCTATGAGTTTTCTGAAGATATCTCTTTCCGTTCTTCACATATTTTCTGGACAACTAAAAAACTTTCTAATTTACAGGCACTGTAAATTATATAATTCATCATTCCTAACCATCTATAGACTCCTAGAAAGCTTACAGCTGAACTTATGACCCATGTGCAATAAAAAAGTAGGAATTCATAGCAGGTAGAAAGCATATTTCCAGCCTAGTTAGGCTTAATTTAAAAAAAAAGCTTAATCTCTACTTTCCTTTTTGTGTGTACTCAACATTGAATTGAGATTAAAAAATATAAATCCCATGACATGTAAAAAGGGTAGTACCATAGCAGTGAGAAAACATGTAAAAGTAGAGACCAAAGAAAACTTGTATTTTGAATCAGGTGAAAAATGATGGGTTTTTAATACTATGGTAAAAAAAGGGAGGAGGGGTGCTCACACTAGGCTGGTGAACTTGAGATGTTGTTCAGAGAGAAGCAATAAGATTTGAAAACATATTAGATGTGAGGGAGGTATCAGTTATCATTTGATGTAAACATCTAGAAATAGTTGTTCATGGATTAAATAATCACTCAACAGCTAGCTACCTATAACTAAATTTGACATACTAAATAATGAGCCATCTACACAGGAATATATTTGTGGTTGGAAGTACATCTTTATTGATGTAAAAACATGCAAAAGAGATTTGGGACCACCAGTGTTTCCAGTTCATCAAATCTCAAACCATATTCTTAGTTGCACATGTTTTTCCATCTTAAAGGCCATAGAAATTTAGCTTCCTCCTTTTATTCCTTGTGGAGGACTCCAACCACCCATGTCTCATTTGGCTTTCTCAACACTGAATAAAAAATGAGTTTAAGGTTTTAACATGGCCTTCTTCCTTTGCCTAAGAAAAAAAATCTGCACACTTATTTAATAACTTCATGATTATTTACTGTTCATTAATTTGATAAATATTGTTTCTGCACCTAGTATATGCCAGGACATATAATTGATGCTGCCTAAAATTTTATAGCAATTAAAAATTTTATTAAAAATCCGAGGTGCCTTGTTAGCACATTAGGTAGCACATTAGTCTCATAAAAATCCAGAAGCTTCTGGAATTGTCATAGCTGTAATTCCTGACCCAACAAAATGTATAAATAAACTACTATAATATATATTAAACATAATTCAGATTCCTTATAGAAATTTTAAAGTAAAAATGAGATACCAATAATTTTATTGTTTTCATTAAAACTTTATATCATCTTAGAGCAATAGGGAAATTAAAAAGTGTTAATTCCAAAAGCAAAATAAATATTTATTATTTTCTGAACCCAGGATTTATTTTTTAATAATTGGAGTGACTGAGTAGAGCTCTGCCTAAAACAACAAGGAAAGCAAAACCACAGATCTGAATATTTTCTTTGGTTCTCTCTCTGAGGCCACTAGCCACAGGTTCAGTCTTTGACCTAATATCCTCTAGAAACTTTCCCAACCTCCCAGACTTCAGACACATATAACTGGGATCTCTTAGAAAAGAACAGAAGAGTGATTTTGTCCTGGATCTGCTTGGTCTTTATTCCATAGACAATAGGGTTCAGTGCAGGTGGGATGATTACATACAGATTGGCAAACATAATGTGAAATGTAACAGAGACCTTATGGCCAAAGCGATGAGCAAGAATGGAGAAGAATGCTGGTATGTAGAACATGAGTATCACACAGACATGGGAAGCACAAGTGCCAAGGGCCTTCTGGCGTGTGTCTCTGGAGGGGAGGTGAAAAACAGCATGGAGGATGAGGGTGTAGGAGACAGCAATTAAGGTCACATCTATATTCACTGTCATGATGGGAACACAAAAGCCATATCAGATATTGATGGAGATATCTGCACAGGAAAGCTGGGCCACACCAATGTGCTCACAGTATGTATGTGCAATGATATGTGTCCTGCAGAAGGGTAGATGATTCACAAGAAAACACATGGGACAAAAACACAGAAACTTTGGAAAGAGATTCCCAATTTTTTACAATGGCTTGAGGGTCAGAATAGTGGTGTTTCTCAAGTGCAAGAAAATGGCTACATAGCTGTCAAATGCCATGGCCAGCAATGTAGCTGAGTCCAGGACAAAGCTATAGTGCAGAAAGAATAATTGGGTGAGACAGCCAGAAAAGCTGATTTCTGGGGATCAAACTAGAAGGTACGAAGGATTTTGGTTACACTTGTGGTAGATAGTACAAGGTCGGTTATGGCCAGCATGGAAAGGAAGGAGAACATGGGTGCATGAAGACTGCGTTCCATTGCAATAAAGTAGAGAGGATGCTGTTGCCCACAAGAGCCACACAATAGATAAAGCAGAGGGGATGCTGATCCAGACATGGTACTGCTGAAATCCAGGGATAGCTAAAAGGGTGAAGGGGCCTGGGTTGTAGCTACTCCGGTTATACATGACCTCTGAGAGCAGATGAACACAAATGGTCTATTATGAACGTGAGAAAACAAAACTGTATGGTAATTCTTCCTCCAACCCTTCTGGAAAACCAGCCCTCTTCTTCCCTAAACTTCAAGAAAGAAACTCCCATTATTATTAAGAGCAATGCTCATCAATTAGAGAAAGATTCAGCAGACTTAGTACTTTTATTTCTAATTGCCAAGTTTCTCTGGAATCTTCAAAATACATTAAATGCTATTCTCATTTTATAACTGAGTTTTCCCTGAGATGATGTAATTTATTGTTGTATAGGTATGTATATAGAGAAAAGTAATCAAATTCCATGCAGGAATGGAAAGAAACATATCACAACTGATAAAATGAGACAATTAACAATCATAGACTCCTACTTTACATCAGTTTGCTGTGTTATATTATCTAGAAAAATCTTCTGACATATGTGTTTTTATCTCCTTCACCTTCTTTTTAATAGAAACTAAGCATCTGAGAAATAATCTGTCTGACCAAGAAAGATCTCATCTTCAGTCACTGGCAGAGCCAAGATCATTAGATTCCACTGTCAATATTCTTTCATGTTGCTATTCCATATCAAGTGATCATTTAATACCGTTAGATGCCAAAAATTCACAAGAGATATTGTGCTATAGAGGAGAATGTAAACAAGGAGATTACCCAGAAGTAAAATTTGTCTAAAACACTAAGCCTACTCCTACTTTAGTGAATGTCTTGATATCCCTGAGACTTGCAAAACAGAATGTTCTCTGAGAATTTGTTGTTTGATGCCACAGCACATAGAATACGAAGTTCAATCTCCAGTCTACCCTGAGGAAATCTCCTTATGAATTGGAGAAAATTCATTCAAATGTACTTATGAATAATAGAGAGGGGACCTCTAGTAGAAAAAAAATAGAATTTATATTCTCTAAATTCCAGGTCAAGGTAAAAGCCAGGAAGCAAACTTTATCCCAAAGGTTAATATCATTTTGAGAATTTTCAGTAGTGAATACAAATCAAAAGATCTTTGCATGAAATTACTTTTCTGATTCTTTTAAAGGTCCTTACTTGTCTCATATAGAAAACTTTGATTTCACTTTACAGGAAAATTATAAGTCATTAAGTATTGAAATCATGTAAAACTGAGACAACACAACCACCTCAATACCTATTCTCTAGATTTTATCTTGATATAGTTGAGAAAAATACCCATTTCAAGGTCAAGGCCAAAATCAAATATATACCAGAGAGAGAGACAGACAGACAGACATAGAGATACAGAGAAAGTCTTCCCACATTGTCAGGTATCTCTCATCATCATTCATTCTGTTTATCCTTTGTCTTCAACATAGCCCTTTTAAAATTCATTCAGCATTTAAACAGTTTAAATGTGCTCAAATTTCATCTTCTGTTCTAAATAAGAAAAATCATGACTTTTCTCATTCATAGTTAAATATGGACTTTTCATATGACTTATCTCTAGCTTTTCACCCCTGCTTATCCTTTCCCATTCTACTCTCATCTTGTTTCTCACCAGTCCACAGCTTTCACTAAGGACATCAAGAGTCCATGCCTTAGCTTCACAGTCCCGTTTGACTTCTCCACACCATTTGACAGGACCAATCATCTCTGCAATCTTCACGCATTCAGTTACCTTGATACTGTATTACAGCACTGAATCTTTCTTCAGTTTCACTAACATCTTATCTCATCCTTTGCCTCTTCTTATTATTTTGTATCTCATCCTGGTATTTCTCAAGGTTTTGACTAAAATTCCCTTCTCTTCTCTCCACATTTTTCCTGATCTACATCCTGAACTCATGAGTTCCCAATTAATAACTAAACTTTGACATACCCCAAGTTTGTACTTCTTATGTAGATCTTGCAAGACACACAGATCCAACTGTACCCTGGATGTCCTCTTTTGGATATCTCATTGCCATATCAAAATTATTTATTTTCAAAAGTTAAAATGAATACTTACATTTCCTCAAAGCTTTAGTCCTACTATTCTGTCCAATATTTCACAGTATGTTTGTATCAGTCACCAAATGACCCAAAGAGGAAACTTGAAATTCACCATTTATACCTACCTGTACTTAAAGAGCCCTTGTTCAATAAGTTATATTGACCCAATACTTTTTTTCTAGCCCCAAACAATATAATTTATTCTCTTACAGTTCTGAAGATCAGAAGTATGAAATAAAATTTATGGAGCTAAAATAATGTTATTAGTAGGGCTGGGTCTTCTGGGGGCTGTAGGGGAGGAACCATTACTTGAATCTTCTAGTTCCTAGTGGTTGCTGACATTCTTAGGCTCGTGGCTTCATCACTTCAATATCTACTTCCATTATCTAATGACCTTTCCCCTAATTTGGGCAGTCTTGTCACCCTCTTATAAGGATCCTGTGGTTACATTGTGCTTGCCTTGTAATCTAGGATAATCTCCCCCTCTAAACTTCCTTAACTCAATCCAATATGCAACATCTCTCTCTCTGTGTAAGATTAGATGTTTAACAGGTCTAAGGGTTAGGACATGGACATATTTTGAGATCATTAAATTGCAAGTGCAATGAATTCACTCCTTTAATTTTTACTGTTATTTTAAAACAAATACAAAGTTTTATCATTTATTTTTTCCTTATAAGAGTATTCTATTAACCAACTGGCACACAGAACAAATGCTTAAATTTGTTTCCTTGGCATTTTCTGTAATTATATTTTCACTGAGTAACCCCTGGTGACTATTAAACATTGTTTACGGTGACAGCTACACTATTGCCAATCCTTTTTAAATCAAAATTTTAAAATCCTTAACACAGCTAATAAGCCCTCTACAATCTGTTATTTTTTTTCTTCCTCTTTAGGCTTTTTGACATATTGAAGGAATGTTTTCCCAAGGATCTTGCATTTTCTAAAAGCAAATACATTTTATTTCTTTTATTCATATGTGCATACAATGTTTGGGTCATTTCTCCCCCCTTCCCCCGTCCCCTCCCTCTCCCCCGCTACCCCCTCGCTACAAGGCAGAAACTATTTTTTTAAACAATTTCCATCAAAACTATCATGACAAACCCTCCTGTCACTTTATTACCAGAATTCTAATTATAGTAAAGACACAGTGATTCACCTTTAACAAACAGAATTTCATGGGAATTGCACTGTAAATGACAGTAAATAAAGGTTCCTTATAAATTCTAGGAGAGATAGTAAAAAATTCTTTGAGAAAGATATTTTTTAAAAAGAGGTTTATTTTAACTAAAAGGTAATAGCATACATAACACTTGTTGGCTCTTGCTGTTTATCAATTACACATCCAAGGCCTTTATAAATATTACCAAATGTAGTCTTTACTTCCTCCCAATGAGATAGGAGCCCTTAGTGTTTCCATATTACAGATGAGAAAAAAAGATGCCATAGAAAATATACCCAAATTTGTTCAACTGTTAAGTGAACAAGTCAAACTTCTTTTTTTTTTATTGTGGTACTGGGTGAGGGTACCTTGTGGCATTTACAAAAATTCTTACAATGTATCAAATATATAGTGATTGGATTCACCCCCTCTACCTCTCTCCTTTCCCCCCCCTTTCTCCCATGCCTGGAATAGTTCCAACTGATATCATTTTTGCATTTACATACATGTGTACATGGTATTTACACTGCATTCACACTCCTACCACCTTTCCCCACCATCTCCCCACTCCCAGCAGGACCTGTTTCCCTCCTGTTCTCTGATTCTGTAGAAGAAAAAAGAAAAAAAATGACATTTTTGCTTGTTTGAGATAAAGATAGCTACACAGGGAGTTTCCTTGTGATAATCTGTTCTATATATGTATTATAACCACAATTAGTCCATTTCTTTTTTTTAATTTTATTTTATCATTTTTACATGTACTTATATGTGCATACATTATCTGGGCCACCTCCCCCACCCCCTTGCTTCCAGGCAGAATCTGTTCTGCCCTCTTTTTCTTCTACTTTGTTGAACAAAAAACGTAAGAGATGATAAGAAAAACTGTTTTTGCTAGGTGGAGATAAAGACAGCTACACAGAGAGATTACTAGTGCTGTGTACCATGCATATGTGTATTACAATCCACATTGGCTCACCTCTACCAGCCCTCTTCACTACTTCCTATTCCCTTTCCTGTAGTGGCCTCTGCCAGTTTAAGATTACTATATTTGCTCTTACACATTGAGCATATCAAGTACATTCAAGTTTTTGGTTTCCTTCCCTCTCCCTTTTCCTCCCATGTAAGGTCTTCCTTTAGTGTATCACTCATATTCAATAATATTTCTGCATTTGTCTTAGGTCTATAATCCCCATGTGACAGAGAATATGTGAATTTTGACCTTCTGAGCCTGATTAACTTCACTTAAGATGATGCTCTCCAGTTCCATCCATTTACTTGCAACTGACAAAATTTCATTCTTCTTTGTGGCTGAATAAAATTCCATTGTGTATAAATACCACATTTTCTTAATGCATTCATTGGTAGTGGGACATCTTGGTTATTTCCATAGCTCAGCTATTGTGAATAGTGCTGCAATAAGCATGGGTGTGCAGGTGCCTTTGTAGTAACTGGACTCACATTCCTGCAGGTATATCCCTAGGAGTGGGATTGCTGGGTCATATGGCAAATCTATGTTTAGTTTTTTAAGAAGCCTCCATATTGTTTTTTAAAGTGGTTGTACTAGCTTACATTCCCACCAGCAATGTATGAGGGTTTCTTTTTCCACATCCTCCCCAACATTTGTTGTTATTGGTGTTCTTCATGGTAGCAATTCTACCAGGAGTGAGGTAGAATCTTAGTGTGGTTTTCATTTGCATTTCCTTTATGACCCGGGATGGTGAGCATTTTTTCATGTGTTTTTTGACCATTTGGACTTCTTCCTTTGAAAAAGTTCTGTTTAGTTCAGTTGTCCATTTCTTTTTAGGGGAGATTTTTCAATCTTTGTAATGAATGTCATTGAGATTTTGAGGGAATTGTGTTGAACATATAGATTGCTTTTGGTAGTATAGCCATTTTCACTATGTTGATCTGCCAATCCATGAGCATGGAAGATCTTTCCATCTTCTGTAATCTTCTTTGATTTCTTTCTTCTATGGTTTGTAGTTCTCCATGTAGAGGTCATTTACATCCTTTGTTTATTCCTAGGTATTTGATATTTTGGGGGGGGCTATTGTAAATGGAATTGTTTCCTATATTCTTTCTCAATTTGTTCATTGTTGGTGTATAAAAAGGCTACTGATTTTGTAAGCTGACTTTGTATCCTGCTACATTGCTGAAGATGTTTAGTGTATCTAGGAGTTTTTGGGTGGAGTTTTTCGGGTTTTTAAGGTATAATATCATGTCATCTGTAAATAGGGGTACTTTGACTATTTCTTTACCTATTTGTATTCCTTTTATTTCCTCTGCTTCCCTTATTGCTTTTGTCAGTAATTCCAGGACTATGTTGAATAGGAGTGGGGAGAGTAGACACCTTTGTCTTATTTCTGTCTTTAGGGGAAATGGTTTTAGTTTTTCCCCAGTAAGTTAGGATGTTGGCTAAATAAATATATAAATAAAAGGTCCAATCACCTGAAAACTTTATTGGTAGTCCATGATCACCTGTTGACCATTTTCTCCTTGGGATTTCTGAGAAGAGTTACATAAGTCAGCATGGCAAATCCTCAGATGCTGTGGAATACCTATGAAAACAAGTGGGATAGAGCATGTGGGTGTAACAGTGAGTGGGGAAACATCAGCACCATGTCCAGTAGGATGGCAGAACTTTGCACCAAGCTTTTCCCATGATCTCCAAATAGGCAGAGCCCCTGTGAATGAATCTATGACAAGGCATAAATTTAATTCAATGTAACAAATTTGAGATGAAAAGGCAGGAGAGGTGATGCATGAACATCTTTCAGGATGAAACAAGAAGAATCAAAAGGAGTATCAAAGAGTCACTGTCATTAACTACAACACATTGGACAGAGAAAAATAAACATGGATATTTAAAAGTTAATCAATGGTGCAAAAAAGAAAAAAGAACATATACAAAATAGTATTATGGATCTTTAAAGTATTATGGATACTTTAAGTGGAAAATATATTTTTTCTTCATCCTTTGCCTATTATACAGATTTTTACATAAAGTGCATTTGATGTGGCCTTCAATGCATTTTCCCAGGAATAAAAATCAGGTGTTGGGGATGGACATGGTTCAAATGACAGAGTACTTGCCTAGGGAATGCTAGGCCCTGAATTCAAAACCCCAATAGTGAGGAATAAAAAAAGGTATGGGAACCACATGGCTATGGTTTGCTTTTGAGTGAATAATGATAATCTTTCCTATGGAATATTCCTTCAAACAACTCAAGGTGGCATTTACAACAAGAATTTATCATTCAAATACTAACATTAATGACAGCATTTGTCTCAATATTCTAGGATCACAGTAGTCTCCTCTTTGAACTTTTTCTAAAAGTTTTCTTTTTTTTATCCATTTGTTCACTGTTATAAGATCCAAATCCAGGATACCCCTTAGTGCCAGAAAATGAACAGACTTATAAAACAAGAGAAGATAAGTACAAGAGAATACCTTGGGAATGGACTCAGAATTATGCCACTTTAAGTCAGAATAACCTGCATTACAGCTGGAATGAACTTTGAATTATTGTTCTTTTTTTGGTTTTCTTTTACAGCTGCTTCTCTATCAGATATTATCTTGTTACTTTATTTTTTAAACTCCCTCCATTCATTCACATGCTTCTCTGAGAAAACTTAATTTCCTCCAACTTTTAGAAACTGCAAAGTAGTTATAAAAGAACAATTGCCTAAGATTCAGAATTATTTTTTTTTAAAGAGGAGCATGTGTATTATGTGGCCAGTGTCTTCACTCTGCCTGATTATGAGATAAGCCACTCATCACCACTCTACTATACTGAGGAAACCATCTGAAGGGTGGGAGGTGGATGCTCAGTTTTCACATTAAAGGAAGCAGTGCTATCCTAGCAGCATCCACTTTTGTTTAAGTCTTTCAGTGTTAGAGATTTGAGGTTGCATGCTATACTTTATGCTCATAACTGATGTGGCTGGAATATAATACTGAACTGATAGCATCAGCAGAATGAAAAATGTGATGTATTTTATGCATCACATTAAGAGAATGATTTTTTCTTGTTCTACAGAGAATTGAAATCAGAAGTGAAACCCCTTTGTATTCCAAAGTATATCTTAAAACATTTTGTAATTTTCTTAAATGATTATGAATATTGACGCTATTAACCTATTTTCCAGTACATCATTTAATACAGCACTGAATAAATGATGCAAGTTGCCAATGGATGAGTGATCAAGTAGTACCTCTGCTGGTAATTAATTTTTCCTCAGTAAAATAGCATAAACCAATGAGTTAGCTGCATTGGTTAATCAGTATGGAAACAATATTTTGTAAATGCACAACTGTTTTGTATGTACTGTTGGGATTTGCTTCATTGTTGGATATCAAATGATGATGTCAAGTTCAGAACAGTGAATATTTTTGCCATATTCAGTCCTGTTACAAGGCGAGGCACTGCTTAACCTGATTTGAATAATCATTATTTGAATAGTAATGTGATAATACATTATAATGTATAATAACACAGTATATATTATATAATACACTATTTATTATATGTTATATGCTATTATATAAATATGTAAGTACATTGTATATGATACTATTATAATACATTAATATGCACTAATTTTACACTAATATAAATAAGTGTATTGCATATAATAATGTACTGTTTGAGAAGGCTATTCAAGTAGTTCACCTTTAATACACTGCACATGATACTGGAAACCCTAGCATAATTGAATGGGGACCCAGCAGGGCTAAAATGTGTATGGAATTTAACACATTGATTTTCTATATGCTTCTGGTCTAACTAAAATTTCTCTCCATCTTGCATGCTTGAGAGCTGAAAAGAAAATAACATTAGAGTAATAATGGTTCAAAATTTACAAAATAAAGTACTGTTTTGGTGTGGGAGTTGTCATAGGCTGGGCTGAAGTGATTTATCTATGTGGAGTATCAAGTATCTTCAAAATGGATTTGTTCAGACATTATATATTAATGATGACTGAAATGCAACAAATAATATCATTTTAGCTGACTTAACATAAATGAATAAGCCAATGTTATTAGAAAAATAAATAACTATAAGAAAAGACTCAACAAGCTAGTGTACAAAAGAACTGTTTTACAGATGTATGGAAGCGTCATAGTGAAACCCATTAATCTGTATAATTAATATGATGATTGGATAATTGTAACAAAAAGAATAGAATTTTTTAATGTAATAAAAAGGAAATCTATGAAAAACTCACAGCTAAACTAAAAGGAAATAAAAAACACCAAGATGGGAAAAGAATAAATAAAATTATCTCTACTCACAAATAGCATGGCCTTGTGTATAGAAAATCCTACAGAATCTATGAAAACTATTGGAAATAATAAATTATTTAATCGAGGTTTCAGACCAATATACAATCCTCAAAACCAACATATAAAGCAAAGAATAAAATTATCAAGATCCATGACAATAGATCTTCATAAACTTGTATTTAGTGAAATATATTAGATATAACATCAAAAGAATGAGCAAGCCAGGCATCTGTAGCTGAACCCTACAATCCTAGCTCAGGAGGCAGAGATCAGAAGGATCACAGTTTGAAACCAGCCTAGGCAAATAGTTCCCTAGACTCTACCTTGAAAAAAACCATAACAAAAAAGGGTTAATGGAGTGTGGCTCTTGGTGAAGGCCCTGAGTTCAAACCCAATACCAAAAAAAAAAAAAAAGCAACGACAACTGAGTTGGTGGTTTACTCACCCCCTGTAATGCAGCACTTAGGGGGCTCAGGCAGGAGAATATTGAATTTGAGGTCAGCCTGAACTACATATTGAAACCATGTCTCAAGAGTAAAAAAAAGAAAAAAAAGAAAGAAAATAATAATATCACCTCACGTTAAATCACGTATCTAGATTCAAATTTCAGGTAACAGAAAGTATTGGGGAGGAGGCACCAGAAGAACTGTAATCCTCCTGCACTACTATGGGTGAGTAAAATGGTGCAGTCATTTTGAAAATAGACTGAGAATTCCTGAGACAATTAAGTATGGAAAACATAGAAAGTTACCATATAATCCAACAATTCCTCTTCTAGATATATACCCAAGAGAGAGCCACGTGCACACAGATACTTCAACACAAATGTCTATGCCAGTACTATTTGTAGCAGTCCCCAAGTGGAAAATGACCCAAATGCCCATCAATAGATGAGTGGATAGATAAAGTGCATTATAACCTTGCAAAAAGAAATTATTTGGCCACACAAAGGAATGAAATGGTGACATATGCTACAACATGGGTGATCATTAAAAAACAGTTTGCTAAATTGGAGTCAGTCAGAAGAGGGCACCTGTTGTATGATTCCATGAAGTGTCCAGAATAGGTAAATCCATAAAGAGAGATCAGAAGTTTCCAGGGAATCAGAAAAGAGAGGCATTAATGTAACTGCTAACAGGTGGAGAGATTTGTGAAAAAATATTCTGGAATTAGAAAATAGTGATAATTGCACAACATAGTAACTATACTAAAATCTATTTTAAAATGGTAAGTTTGGGCAGATTCCAAGATGGTGGCTAGAGGTAGGAAGCAGAAAGTGACCCTCCTATAGTGAAATCTTGGAGAGACGCTGGAGACACACTTTGCAGGCATAATCACTGAGAAAAGGCATAACTTTGACCCCTCCACATCTCCAGCTGGTGTAGAGAATCTCCACTTCACGTTAAATGGAGAAACGAGGAGGGCCCCGGGGGCCGCCAGTGGCCGGCGCCCATACGGCGTGGGAAGACGCGGACCAGGTGAGCTTCGCGGTACCGCGGTAGCCCCACAGACAAGCCTGGGCCAGAGCAGCATAGCCCCCTGGACAGACTGACCTCCACCCAGGAAAAAAAGAGAAACTGAGTAATAACCAATAAGAACGGTTAAGACACGCTGGAAAGAGAGTGGGGCGCCCTGAGCGCTGAAGATTGGGGGAAGGGAATCCTTCCCGGGACTGTAAATAAACAAGCAGGGCAGGCCGGAGAGCCTCTGGCAGGAGTGGGGCGCATGCCCAGCAACCAGGAGCGGGGAAGCTTGTGAGAGGAGGGAAGACCCACTTCCCACGTGAACTGTAAACAAACATGGCGGCCGGCAGGAGCAGCAGCACCGCCCAGTAAGCAGGAGCAGGAAAGCTGCTGAAAGTGGCAGTGGGAGGAAAACTTCAGAGGAGTGGGGGGGAAGACCCACCTCCCACATGAACTGTAAATAAACACGCAGGCCTGACAACGCCGGGCAGTGTCACCTTTCCCAGTGCTTGGAAAGGGGAAAGCCTGTAGCTGAGGCTCCCGCACAGGAGAACTCTGAGCAAACAAAGCCTGTGGGACCAGGTGAGTGCTAGCTCAGCCCAGAGAGCTGCATAAATAATGCCGCCAGCTACAGGCTGAGAGCAGCAGGCAGGCAAGCCACAGTTGCAGATACCATTCTCAGAACTGTCTCCAGACGCTTTTTTTTCTTTTTCTCCCTACCTTTGATGAGAGAACAACCGAATTACACCTGCAAGCTGAAAAACTTACTGAAACTGTACTGCATTTGAACTGGGGACACTTGGTGGAGCTTTTTTTTTTATTTTTTCGTGTGTGTGTGTGTGTGTGTGAGTGTGTAGTTTTATTCTACTTTATGCATACCCTTTGATGAGACAAATACAGAACAACATCTGAGGCACCAACTCCAGGACTGGAGATTGAGATGGACACCCAAATTATTAAGACTGAAACTGCATTGTCTATAAACTTGGAAGTTTTTGGGTTTTTTTTTTTTAATTTTCTATTTTCCATTTTATTTTAATTCATTTTTATATATAGATATTACTTTCATTTACTTATTTTTTTTATCTTTGATTTTCAATCCTCTCTCTGTCTCTCTAATGTCTGTTCAGCTTACTGTCGATTAGTACACTAACACTCCTTGTTTATACCTTTGAAACTCTCTTGTCTGATACCTTGTTCTGCTTTCTCCCTCTTGTCTGTATATTTGTTTTCCCCTTTTCTTTAACTTCTTGCTTTCCATCTCAGTTCACTCTTCCATTCTGAATTTTACCATTGTTATTATTACAAGCTAGAAAATACTTAATTACACACAGTACAGGGACAGTAACAACACCAAGGACAATGACAGGAAGACAGAAAAAACAGGGAAACCAGTTTCCCCACAGCAAAAAATTAGTACAGGAACCAGAGGGGAATGAAGAGAACAGAAACTCAGAGCCAGACTCCAACAAAATGAAGATAAACTATGCCAAAGGACCCAATGAAGCCCACAAGAATAATTTAAAAGAAGACATACTACAAGTACTCAATGAGAATTTTATAGAGATGATACTGGATAGGGTCAACCAAAATGTACAGGAGACACTCAAGAAATTCCAAGACAATAAAAATAGAGAATTTGAAAAAGCAAAAGAAGAAATAAAGGAAACCATAGAAGCACTGTATAAACACCAAAGTGAAAGAGAGAACACAATGAATAAATGGATAAATGAACTCAGGACAAAAATAGACAACAATAAAGAAGAAAACAGCCAGGATATGGAAAACCTCAGAAAAAAGAACGAAACAGAACTGCAAAACAAAACGGAAGGCCAATCCAGCAGAATAGAACAAACAGAAGACAGAATCTCAGAACTTGAAGATGAAATGGTAATTAAAGGAAAAACTGAAGAACTACTAATTAAACAACTCAAGACCTGTGAAAAGAAAATGCAAGAACTCACTGACTCCATCAAAAGACCAAACTTGAGAATCATGGGCATCGAAGAAGGAGAAGAGGTGCAAGCGAAGGGAATGCGTAATATATTCAACAAAATAATAACGGAAAATTTCCCAAATCTAGAGAAAGATATTCCCATACAAATGCAAGAGGCCTCCAGGACACCAAACAGACCAGATCAAAATAGAACTACTCCACGACAAATCATCATTAAAACAACAAGTTCAGAAACTAAGGAAAGAATATTGAAGGCTGTAAGAGAGAAAAAACAAGTAACATACAAAGGTAAACCCATCAAAATCACAGCAGACTTCTCAACAGAAAAATTAAAAGCAAGAAGAGCGTGGGGTGAGATCTTCCGGGCACTGAATGAAAATAACTTCAACCCCAGGATACTCTACCCAGCAAAGCTATCATTCAAAATAGATGGAGCAATAAAAATCTTCCATGATAAGCAGAAACTAAAACAATATGTGACCACAAAGCCACCATTACAAAAGATTCTGCAAGGGATCCTGCACACAGAAAGTGACACCCAACTTAACCATGAAAAGGCAGGCAGCACCAAACCACAGGATAAGAAAAAGCAAGACAGTAGAGAGTAACATCAAGTTAGGTACACACAATCAAACCTTCAAACAACTAAGATAACTAAATGGCAGGAATCACCACATACCTATCAGTACTAACACTTAATGTTAATGGACTTAATTCACCCATCAAAAGACACCGTTTGACAAAATGGATTAAAAAAGAAGATCCAACAATTTGTTGCTTACAGGAGATTCATCTCACCGACAGAAATAAGCATATGCTTAGGATGAAAGGCTGGAAGAAGATTTACCAAGCCAATGGCCCCCGAAAACAAGCAGGAGTAGCAATACTTATCTCTGACAAAGTAGACTTCAAACCTACATTGATCAAACGAGATAAAGAAGGACATTCCATACTAATAAAAGGGGAAATAGACCAAAAGGAAATAATAATCATCAATCTGTATGCACCCAATGTCAACGCACCCAATTTCATCAAACATACCCTGAAAGACCTAAAAGCATATATAAACACCAACACAGTGGTTGTGGGAGACTTTAACACTCCATTATCATCAATAGATAGGTCATCCAAACAAAAACTCAATAAAGAAATCCAAGATCTAAAATATGCAATAGATCAAGTGGACCTAGTAGATGTCTACAGAACATTTCATCCAACCTCTACACAATATACATTCTTCTCAGGAGCCCATGGAACCTTCTCCAAAATAGATCATATCCTAGGGCACAAAGCAAGCCTCAACAAATATAAGAAAATAGAAATAATACCATGCATACTATCTGATCACAATGCAGTAAAAGTAGAACTCAACAACAAAAGTAAAGACAAAAAACATGCAAACAGCTGGAAACTAAATAACTCATTACTTAATGAAGAATGGATCATTGATGCAATAAAAGAGGAAATTAAAAAGTTCCTAGAAGTCAATGAAAATGAAAACACAACCTACCGGAACCTATGGGACACAGCTAAGGCAGTCTTGAGAGGAAAGTTTATAGCCATGAGTGTGTATATTAAAAAGATTGAAAGATCCCAAATCAATGACCTAATGATACATCTCAAACTCCTAGAAAAACAACAACAAGCAAATCCCAAAACAAATAGAAGGAGAGAAATAATAAAAACAAGAGCTGAAATCAACGAAATAGAAACCAAAAAAACCATACAAAGAATTAATGAAACAAAAAGTTGGTTCTTTGAAAAAATAAACAAGATCGATAGACCCCTGGCAAACCTGACTAAAATGAGGAGAGAAAAAACCCAAATTAGTAGAATCAGAAATGCAAAAGGGGAGATAACAACAAACACCATGGAAGTCCAGGAAATCATCAGAGACTACTTTGAGAACCTATATTCAAATAAATTTGAAAATCTAAAAAAAATGGACAGATTTCTAGATACATATGATCATCCAAAACTGAACCAAGAGGAAATTAATCACCTGAATAGACCTATAACACAAAATGAAATTGAAGCAGCAATCAAGAGTCTCCCCAAAAAGAAAAGTCTAGGACCTGATGGATTCTCTGCTGAATTCTATCAGACCTTTAAAGAAGAACTGATACCAACCCTCCTTAAACTATTCCATGAAATAGAAAGGGAAGGAAAACTGCCAAACACATTTTATGAAGCCAGTATTACACTTATCCCAAAACCAGGCAAAGACACCTCCAAAAAGGAGAACTATAGGCCAATCTCCTTAGTGAACATTGATGCAAAAATCCTCAACAAAATAATGGCAAATCGAATTCAGCAACACATCAAAAAGATTATTCACCATGACCAGGTAGGCTTCATCCCAGGGATGCAGGGGTGGTTCAACATACGAAAATCAATAAATGTAATAAACCACATTAACAGAAGCAAAGACAAAAACCACTTGATCATCTCAATAGATGCAGAAAAAGCCTTTGATAAGATCCAACATCATTTCATGATAAAAGCTCTAAGAAAACTAGGAATAGAAGGAAAGTTCCTCAACATTATAAAAGCTATATATGACAAACCTACAGCCAGCATTATACTTAACGGAGAAAAATTAAAACCATTCCCTCTAAAATCAGGAACCAGACAAGGATGCCCACTATCTCCACTCCTATTCAACATAGTACTGGAATTCCTAGCCAGAGCAATTAGGCAAGAAGAAGGAATAAAAGGAATACAAATAGGTAAAGAAACTGTCAAAATATCCCTATTTGCAGACAACATGATCCTATACCTTAAAGACCCAAAAAACTCTACTCAGAAGCTTCTAGACATCATCAATAGCTATAGCAAGGTAGCAGGATATAAAATCAACATAGAAAAATCATTAGCATTTCTGTACACTAACAATGAGCAAACGGAAAAAGAATGTATGAAAACAATTCCATTTACAATAGCCTCAAACAAAATCAAATACCTAGGTGTAAACCTAACAAAAGATGTGAAAGACCTCTACAAGGAAAACTATACACTTCTGAAGAAAGAGATTGAGGAAGACTATAGAAAGTGGAGAGATCTCCCATGCTCATGGATTGGTAGAATCAACATAGTAAAAATGTCGATACTCCCCAAAGTAATCTACATGTTTAATGCAATTCCCATCAAAATTCCAATGACATTCATTAAAGAGATTGAAAAATCTACTGTGAAATTTATATGGAAACACAAGAGGCCACGAATAGCCAAGGCAATACTCAGTCAAAAGAACAATGCAGGAGGTATCACAATACCTGACTTCAAACTATATTACAAAGCAATAACAATAAAAACAGCATGGTACCGACACAAAAACAGACATGAAGACCAGTGGAACAGAATAGAGGATCCAGATATGAAGCCACACAACTATGAGCAACTTATCTTTGACAAAGGAGCTAAAAATATACGATGGAGAAATAGCAGCCTCTTCAACAAAAACTGCTGGGAAAACTGGTTAGCAGTCTGCAAAAAACTGAAACTAGATCCATGTATATCACCCTATACCAAGATTAACTCAAAATGGATCAAGGATCTTAATATCAGACCCCAAACTCTTAAGTTGATACAAGAAAGAGTAGGAAATACTCTGGAGTTAGTAGGTATAGGTAAGAACTTTCTCAATGAAACCCCAGCAGCACAGCAACTAAGAGATAGCATAGATAAATGGGACCTCATAAAACTAAAAAGCTGCTGTTCATCAAAAGAAATGGTCTCTAAACTGAAGAGAACACCCACAGAGTGGGAGAAAATATTTGCCAATTATACATCAGACAAAGGACTGATAACCAGAATATACAGGGAACTTAAAAAACTAAATTCTCCCAAAACTAATGAACCAATAAAGAAATGGGCATGTGAACTAAACAGAACTTTCTCAAAAGAAGAAATTCAAATGGCCAGAAAACACATGAAAAAATGCTCACCATCTCTAGCAATAAAGGAAATGCAAATTAAAACCACGCTAAGATTCCACCTCACCCCTGTTAGAATAGCCATCATCAGCAACACCACCAACAACAGGTGTTGGAGAGGATGCGGGGGAAAAAGGAACCCTCTTACACTGTTGGTGGGAATGTAGACTGGTACAACCACTCTGGAAAAAAATTTGGAGGCTACTTAAAAAGCTGGACATCGATCTACCATTTGATCCAGCAATACCACTCTTGGGGATATACCCAAAAGACTGTTACTCCAGAGGCACCTGCACATCCATGTTTATTGCGGCACTATTCACAATAGCCAAGTTATGGAAACAGCCAAGATGCCCCAGCACTGACGAATGGATTAAGAAAATGTGGTATCTGTACACAATGGAATTTTATGCAGCCATGAAGAAGAACGAAATGTTATCATTCGCTGGTAAATGGATGGAATTGGAGACATCATTCTGAGTGAGGTTAGCCTGGCCCAAAAGACCAAAAATCGTATGTTCTCCCTCATATGTGGACATTAGATCAAGGGCAAACACAACAAGGGGATTGGACTATGAGCACATGATAAAAGTGAGAGCACACAAGGGAGGGGTGAGGATAGGTAAGACACCTAAAAAACTAGCTAGCATTTGTTGCCCTTAATGCAGAGAAACTAAAGCAGATACCTTAAAGCAACTGAGGCCAATAGGAAAAGGGGACCAGGAACTAGAGAAAAGGTTAGATCAAAAAGAATTAACCTAGAAGGTAACACCCACGCACAGGAAATCAATGTGAGTCAATGCCCTGTATAGCTATCCTTATCTCAACCAGCAAAACCCCTTGTTCCTTCCTATTATTGCTTATACTCTCTCTTCAACAAAATTAGAAATAAGGGCAAAATAGTTTCTGCTGGGTATTGAGGGGGGGGAGCGGGAGGGGGTGGAGTGGGTGGTAAGGGAGGGGGTGGGGGCAGGGGGGAGAAATGAACCAATCCTTGTATGCACATATGAATAATAAAAGAAAAATGAAAAAAAAACTAAAATAAAATGGTAAGTTTTATGATAAGCAAACTGTATTTCAATATTTAAAAAATGAAATTTGACTGGGTACTGGTGGCTCATGTCTGTAATTTTAGCTACTCAGGAAGCAGACAGAGATCAAGAGGATCACAGATCAAAGCCAGCCCAGGCAAATAGTTCACAAGACTCTAACTCGAAAAAAACCCTTCACAAAAAAGGGCTGGTAAATTGGCTCAAGGTGTAGGTTCTGAGTTCAAACCCCAGTACTGCAAAAAAAAAAAAAATTTGAAGTCTGGCCAGAAATGGGAGTCATCCTAAATTTGGAAAATGCTAAAACAGATTGATACTATTTCCTGTCTCCTGAATACTAGCCTTAATACCTGCTCTAGTTCCAGTGTTCCAGTTTCCTTCTTAACCGCTCAAATTGAGTTACACTATTATCATCATTTATTTCATCTATAAAATCCTTAATTTTCCTTATCTGATTTGGCAAAATAACCTTGCTATGTGTGCATACAACTTGAAACTCTGTGAAGCCTCTACTGACTAATTCTGCCTAATAATACAGGCAGAATTATTCCTCTGGCTCTGACCTCTAAGGGCATTTTATACTCACTTTGTAATTACTGGTACTGCACTGACCTCAAATGTAGAGGCGACATTTGCTTTGTTAAAAGTTTGCATGAACAAAAAATAATCCCTACGTATTGGTCCCTTTAGGACATATGGGAATATAAGAGATTCTTAGGGGTACTGGGGGGATAAAGAGAATACTTAAATGAAAAAAAGAAACATGGGTTTGCAAAAGATACTAGGAAAGTGGTAAATGAAAAAGCCCATGAGGAAAATGCATCAGGAGCAAGAAGAAGAGAGGAAGAGAGAAGAGTAGGGTTGAAGGCATAGGAGTAACCTAGCATTGAAACAGGAAATGCAGAACAAAGTTGCATAGGTTCAGGGCCTATGCATTGTTGAAGAGCCCCTCCCCCTCAGATGTTCAATGCCTGTCAATAGATCTCCTCCATTTGGTTCTATGCCAAAGTTATATCTGTGTGCCTCAGATTGCTGTGTGGCAGCATACTGGCCAAAATGATGGGGGAGGGAGCTGGAGCTGAGGGAGAGAAGGATACTCACAGGCAGGGGAATCCTTGCTCCCACAGGAGGAAAGTAAACGTACACTGCATGAGGCAAGAACTGAGAATTCATTCTATATATTAAGGAAGCCTGAGCTATGCATGAAGTGTTGGACTGAGAAACTGAATCTCAGATGGACGCAGCAAGGAGGTAGGTCTGGGGCAGATATTTTTTAGGGTGTAAAGGAGGTATTAATAAGGAGACAGTAAGAAATGGGGGCCAAATAAGTGGATCCTTCTCTGGCAATATTTATAGAGGGGGCAGAGGGCTGAAGTGAATGGGCTAGGGCAACTAGATTGAGTTGTGTTCTTCTGCGGAATGAGTTGGCAGAAGGGCAGTTGAGAAGTATACTTTCTAGGTAAATAACAGGTCTTTGAATTCTCCTAAAGAGAATCATAAATCATAAATTGCAGTAGAAACAGAGGAACAATGGAAGGAAAAGCTTAACTACTGTGTATGGAGAAACATGTAAATGATACATAAGTCAAGTTCTTGGGCAAAGCAGTCAGGTAAAGGATGGAATCACAGAAAGAAACAATTTCTCTAGTAGAAAGAAGAGAATTACTGCCCCAACCCTCCTCTTCCACAGTTTGCTAAGCAGGAGCAATTAATCTTTGGTGTGGGACTGCAGTTCTCTGTACAGACTGGGGTTTTGAAGAGCTTATTACAGTTCATATGCGCATAGAGAGATTGCTTTTAAGTTTGATTTTCAGATTGCTTTTCAGAACCTGTGGCACTGTGTTGAGTATAATATTTATGAACTCTGTAGTTTTCTGGAGTCTTACAACTGTGTAGAAGATTTCTGAATAAAGGTACAAAGTCTATAAGTGGGAAGGGGCTGTATCTGTGCACTTCATGCAAAATATGTGTGTGACTGTATGTAGAATATATGTCTCTAGGTTAAACCCTTAACTGTTGTAAGGCTTCTGAGTGTGTGCAGATCTGGTGGTTGTTTTGTGCACTTTGTTCAAAGTCTGAAACAATTTTTCCCCTGTGACCCAGGCTCTGCAGAAAATCCTGGCTTTTTTTATTTGCTAAAAGTACAGCTGCTATGAATAACTCTGACACTCGTGCAGCAGGCTGCTTCCTCACTGGCATCCCTGGGCTGGAGCACCTACACATCTGGCTCTCCATCCCCTTCTGCACCATGTACATAACTGCTCTGGTAGGCAATGGCCTTCTCATTTGCATCATCCTCTCCCAGCCAAGTCTGCATGAGCCCATGTACACTTTCCTGTCCATGCTAGCCAGCACTGATATCTTACTCTCAACTTCCACCATGCCCAAGACACTGGCCAATTTCTGGCTAGGTTCTAGCCACATATCCTTTGATGGCTGTCTCACCCAGATGTTCTTCAACCACTTCCTCTTTGTGGCTGATTCTGCCATCCTGTTGGCCATGGCCTTTGACCGCTATGTGGCAATCTGCTCCCCTCTGCGATATGCCACAGTCCTAACAAGGAATGTCATTGGGAAGATTGTTGCTTCTACCCTGACCCGCAGCTTCATCATCATGTTTCCATCCATCTTCCTCCTGAGGCGCCTGCACTACTGCCGGCTCAACATCATTGCACACACATTTTGTGAGCACATGGGCATCGCCCATCTATCCTGTTCTGACATCTCCATCAATGTCTGGTATGGGCTGGCAGCTGCTCTTCTCTCCACAGGCCTGGACATCACCCTAATTGTTGTTTCTTACGTCCACATACTCCGAGCTGTCTTCCGTCTCTCTTCCCAAGAAGCTCAGACCAAGGCCTTGAGCACTTGTGGTTCCCATGTCTGTGTCATCCTACTCTTCTATATCCCTGGCCTCTTTTCTGTCTTTGCCTACAGGTTTGGTAGGAACCACATCCCCCATTATGTCCATATCCTAGTGGCCAACCTCTATGTAGTTATCCCACCTATGCTCAATCCTGTTATTTATGGAATGAGGACCAAGCAAATTTTGGAAGGGGCTAAGCAGATGTTCTCAAATCTTGCCAAGGAATTTAAATGAATGCTTCTAATTTGGCTCAACTTAATCCTTTTCTGTACTATCAATTGCCTTGTATTTACTGCATCCTAATATCTACATCTTCCAGGTATTGTTATGCTATTCTCATCCATGTCCCAGTTTATTAAAAAATATCATCTACTCAAACCAACCTCTGATCACTTTTCTTAGAAACCTACAGTAGTGCTTACCCTGTGCTCTTCTGTTATTCCAGGGTGATCTGATCTCCCATCATGTAAGGGGAGCCAACTAACTAGGGATAGTGTGATAACTTACCTCAAATGGGGCTTTATACAACATATAATTGCACTGATTCTCTAATGTGTTCTTAATTACTTATGTAAAATTTTAACATTTGTTTATCAGTTCAACATCTTATGATAATCATATCAACTGTCATATCAAAATATTTTTATTCCCATGGGATGACATTCATATTTCTTATCAACTGCTCAAATCCATGATTATACATATGTAAGTTCAGAACTACTAACACACAACAACATTAGTAGGTAGACATACCCATTTATCATTTTAAACACAATGTATAATTTCAAAAGCTTCCATCAAATAAATGTAGACTATCATTGCTCTATGCATCCTAGATAGAGTTTTCCTTTAATCCAGAGATAATAGGGACAGAATACTCTTTTCATCCAAGTATGCTTTGTATTGAAAAGTATAATCATTAAAATTAGAAGTCAAAATACTTACTCTTGTCAAATACCTATAGATGTTTGTGTTATGTAATGAATAGTTAGATAAATATAAGTATCAATATGAAATTTGTCACTATTAACACCAGGAATTAGCCTGATGTTCTCTGAGACTGAGGAGAACAACTCATCCTTGAAAACAGAATTCACATTTCAACCCTGCCTGCTCCCACATTCAGACAGCAGTGAGAGATGTGTCTTTTGAGGTTCTGCACCACTTTTTATCTAAATCCCTGCTTTTGAGTTATGAGTGTTCTTTCCGTTTTATCAGGAGTTTTCATATTTGTGTCTTAGCTCCCTATCTAAACTGTACATTCCTTGAAGAAGATTATTTTACATGACTTTTTATCTACATTGCCCCAAAGTATGACAGCCTGTTTGAAGTGGAGATGCAATATGTGTGTGCATATAGAATTCTTATCAAATGAGTGCTCTCCGGTCGTCTTGGGAGACTTGTCAGTCCTGAGCTTCAGTGGCACATAGAGGCAAGAACTGTGTTAGGTGCCAGGAGACACGAATTTGAAACTCAGATGTATGACTTGTTTACTGAGCTTGGGAGTTTGCATATCAAGGGACTTCATTTTCTACTCATCCGTAATTTTCTATCATCTCGTAAGAATGAGGTAGCATCACATACCTATGACATAGTTAAGTATTCAATGCAGGTTCTGTTTATTCTCCCATTCTGTCTTCTTCTCACTGCCTTGTCAAGACAAGGACAATGAAAATTAGAACAGTCTATTAGCATTCTTATTATGCAAAGGAGGAAACTGTAAAGCAGCAGCAATCAGTATGAAGCCCTAAGTTCAAATCCCTGTCCTACCAAAAACAAAAAAAGCAGTAATCAAGTTTTGTGTTCTAGATTTTTATTGGAATTCTGACTCTTTCATTTACTAACTATGCTACTCTACACAAGTTACCTAACCTCTCTCTGTGTCTCGACTTCCTCATCTTTAAAAGGGAAATAACAGGTCGAGGTGTAAGAGTTACTTAAACCGCTTTTGGTGAAAAGCACTGACTCCTTACTTGGGCCCATGAAATTAACTTAAAAGAGAAGAAAAGCTTAAAACCTCTGTCTCCATTTTGTACTTGCTGTCTTTTACTCTGAGTCATTCTCTCCTGCAGTCACACTGGAATCAAGGAAGAAAAGGAATGATCTATAACATCTTTATGACAAGGGACTGAAACTACACCTCCTAAGGACAGACAACTCCTCCAAATAATTGTAGTGAAACATTTTCAAAAGTCCCATACCCTCATACCATTACACTGGTGGTTAAATGGCAATGGATGAACTGAGCTGGAGGATGCACAAACACTCAGACCATAGCAGAATTCCTTCATTACTTTATCATTTCAACTGACAGCTGCTTTTAAAAGTTTTAAATTGAACAATAAGAAGTAAAAACTGTAACAGTTCCTTGCCCATCCTACTTGAATTTTTCCAAGTCTCACATTTAGCCCTGGAAGTTGTACCCTCAACTTGTGGGAGAAAAAGAAGTTAGGGTCACCCCCCACCCTCCCCGCAAAAATAAAGCCTAATCTACACTGCAATCTGCTCTGTACTGGGTCAGCTTCCAACCAAGAGAACTCCAGCCTATTTTCCATGTGGCTTTCCTAGCCAAAATCCTTAGGGTTCTGAAGTTGAGTCCTATAAAGAACTTCAGAGAATTTGTCAGGAAATATTTTCAGAGCTTGGAAATAGAAGGAAGAGATTACTAGATGTCCTCACAATGGAATGTTGGATGTTGCCTAACAAACCTTCCAGCTATCTAGTTCTATAAGGTTGTGCTCTTTTGATTGTCTTTGATTAACTAAGGTCTAGGCTACTTTTACAACCATGTAGATTGTTATAAAAAAAAGAGATGACAACACACTTGTTTCCTTGTTTCCTGTCTACTGTTATAAATGATTCCTGTTCATGGAAAATGAAAAGTAATTTTGTATAGTAGAGAATAAAAATTTCTTGTCAAATGCTCATTCCACAGAAATAAACCACAAATATGACCAAGTGCCAGTGGCTGTAATCCACCTACACAGCAGGCAGAGATCAGGAAGATCATCGATCGAAGCCAGCCCCAGGAAAATATTTTACAAGACTCTATCTTGAAAAAACCCTCCACAAAAAAGGGATGGTGGAGTGGCTCAAGGTGTAGGCCCTGAGTTCAAACTTCAGTACCAAAAAAAAATTAAAAAAAAATTTATGAGAACACCAAAATAAGAATTTCAAGATAAATATGCTTGAAAAATCTTGAGGAATAGTTCTCTACTGAAGCATTGAACAAGTTGGTGCTCATTTGAATTTGAATGTATTGCTGGGTTGAGTAATAAAATTATTTGAAGCGTTTGTCTTCCTCCTCAAGAGCTTCCTAACAGTGATATAATATTGACAAAGATAGTAAGGTTGTGTTGATGAAGGCATAATAAACTGTGCAAGTAGAAGATTTCAATTTTTATTCCTTAAGACACATTCTCATTTGAAATGATTTTAATATCCTGCTGGTTCCCTCATTAAACAAAGACTGAATGAATCTTTGACATGTGTTTATCTTGTATCTGTGTAAGTGTTTTGATTTCATGTTGGTTTTAAATTCTTTAATAAGACAGAAAAAGAACAATTTAAGTAGCATGAAAGATTCTCCTAAAGGACGGGAGCGGTGGCTCACACTTGCAATCCTAGTTTCTCAGGAATCAGAGATCTGGAGGCTCACAGTATGAGGCCAGCCTGGGCAAATAGTTCATGAGACTCTATTGCAAAAATACCACACACACACACACACACACACACACACACACACACACACACACAAAGGCTGGCAGAGTGGCTAAGTGGCAGAGCACCTGCCTAACAAGTATGAGATTTGAAGTACTGAGTTCAAACTCAAGTATCAACCCCTCCCCCCCAAAAAAATGACTCTCTGGGTTTAGTTACATGAATTTAAAAAGAAAAACATCCTCTGTATACATACGTGAATATGTGTCTTCAATGTGGGCTAGGTGAGCTGGGCACCAATGGCTCACACTTGTAATCCTAGCTACTTCAGAGGCTGAGATCAGGAGGATGATGGTTGGAGGCCAGCCTGGCCAAATAGCTAGATAGACCTCATTTCCAAAAATAACCAGAGCAAAATGGACTGGAGGTGTGGCTCAATTAGTAGAGCATCTGCTTTACAAAGCATGAAGCCCTGATTTCAAATCCTAGTCCTTCCAAGAAAAAAATATATATATATGTATATATGGACTGGATGAAGAGAGAGAAGTATAAGTGCCAAATTTAAATGCACCTGGACATTTGGCTAGGAAAGTGAAAGTGGTAATGCAAGAGGTGTGGGGAGAGAAAATAGATAACAGTGATGGTAGAGTATGGAATACTTGAAACTTGAGGTCATGGGTGGGTTGTGGTTACTGGTGATAGTAGTGTGTGCATAGTAAAGATGAAACATATACTCACTTTAGTGAAGATTATTAAAAGAACTGAAAGCCACAATAAGCAAGGGGTATCTATGTCAGTATTGAGATCATCAAGAATCATTTTAAGGGAATTATGAAGGAAGTGAGTGCCAGAGCAGATGCTTCTAAAGAAAGAAAGGGAATAACAGGGATGAACAGATAACTAGATGATGGATGATTAGTGAGACAGGTTGTTTTAAGAGAAAGAAGAAAGCAGCAATATGGCATAGGGAGAATAACTCAGTAAATTCCAGGTTGTGACACCTGATAAGAGATGTGGGATAGAATAAAGAATTGTCCTCTGTAGAGCCAGGAGTCAGACTAAGAAGGTAAAGAGAATATCCCAAGAAGACTGGTAATATGGGGAACTTTGCTGATGGCTGAGTGAATTCTGAATTGCCCAATTAAGAATTTCAAAGGTTTGAGAGACGTGATATAAGAAATAAAAAATAGGGATATAAAAAGCCTTATGGATGAAAGTCTAAGCAATAACTTTGATCCTTGAATCTTTGGGGGGTTTTTTGGGGAAGAACAGTACTAGGGTTTGAATTCAAGGTCTTGTACTTGCTAGCCAGGTGTTTTACCACTTGAGTCATTACCCCAGCCCTTTTTGTTTTAGTTATTTTTTAGGTGGGGTCTCACATTTTTGTCTGGTACTGGCCTCAGACTTCAATTCTCTTACCTATGGAACCTCTTAAGTAACTAGGAAGACAGGCAGGTGCCACCACATCCAGCAGATTGATTGAGTTGGAGGCTTCCTAACATTTTTACTCGGCTGGCCTTGAACAGGATCTTCCTAATCTCCACCCCCTGAGTAGCTTGGATTACAGGTATGAGCCACCACACCCGACTTTATGAACTTGAGTCTTGAACATCTTGCGTCTGTAATAGAGATAAAGTACATGGTTGCATTGTGTTCTATAGAAATTAAGCAGTAAGTGGTGATGAGTATTGTCAGAAGCAAGATGAGAGACCAGTCCAGGTCCAGGACTTTTTAAGTTCTTACAAAAATATTTAAGTCTATAGGACAATAACCTATCAACTCCATATTATAGAAGGAGATATGAAGCCAAAATTAATCAATATTTACTATCTATTAAGCATAGGCAGACACTCTACCACTTGAGCCACTCTGCCAGTCCTGTTTAGTGTGAGTATTTTTTTTTTTAATTTCTTTTGCACTCAAGGACTCACATTTGGTAGACAGGTGCTCTTTCTGCTTGAGCCATTCTGCCAGCCCTTTTTTGTGATGGATTTTTGGAGATCTCTTGAGCTATTTGCCTGGCTGGCTTTGAATTGAGATCAGAAGGACATGATCTCTGCCTCCCCAACACTAGGATTACATTTGCAAGCAACTGATGCCCAGCTAATTAATTATTTTTAATATGTGATTTAAGAATCAACTCACTTAATACATACTTCCAGTTTAAGATCCTGCCGCAGTTTTTCTTTGTTTGGGGCATGAACTTCCCCCACTTTCTACCTCTCTGGAACAAAACCCAGGCTGGGAATGACTGAATATTCTTTGAATGTGGCCCTCTCAGCAGGCTTTTCTGTCCCTTCCACTCCCTTCAAGACACTTCTAGAGCCCTGCTTTCTCTACTCTCCTCCCCCACCCCCCAGAGTTTTCCTGGCCTTCTCCAGATCTGCATTTGCATCAGTACTCAGCAAGACAGGTCCACCTTCACTTTCTTTGCACAGTTTCATGTCCTCTACCTGACCTCAAGAATTAACTGGTGTTGGGTGGAATAAAGAATTTTGCCAGTTCACAAGACACTCTGGGGGCTCAGGCTGTAATCTTAGATCCTTAAGAAGCAGTGATCAGGCAGATCATGCTGGAAGACAGCCTAGGCAAATAGTTTCTGAGACCTTATCTCAAAAATACCCATTACAAAATGGGACTGGTGGAGTGACTCAAGTAGTAGAGTATCTGACTAGCAATTATGAGGCCCTGAGTTCAAATCTCAGTACTGCAATTTCTGTGGACTTGCCAGTTCTGGATGCTTTATATAAGAAGAACAATATAATATGATCTTTTATGTGAATATGATCAATATAATATGATCATATTCATTCACTTAGAATAATGTCTTTAAAAATTCATCTATGCTGTTGCATGTTTTATTGGTCCATTCCTGTCTGTGAATAATACATCATTGTATTATCATTTTATTTATTCATTTGTTAACTGATAAGACATTTATATTGTTTATACTTTGGAGCTATTAGAATAATGCTGCCATAAACCTTACACACAATTTTTCGTGGAATTGTGTTTCCCTTTTTTCTTGGATATATAAGTAGGAGTGGAATTGCTAAGTCATATGGTAACTATGTTTACACTTTTATTTTATTTTACTTTAATTTTGGTAGCACTGGGCTTTGTTGTTTGCTTTTTTTTTTTTTTTGCAGTCCTAGAGTTTGAACTCGGGGTCTACACCTTAAGCCATGCCACCAGCCCTTTTTTAGGCTGGCTTCTTTTTGATTGTGACCTTTTTAGTGTATGTGAAGTAGTGTCTCGTTGTGATTTTAACTTGCTTTTCCCAAATGATTAATGATGGTAAATCTAGTTTCTTTCTAACTCCCAGTTGGCCTTCCCTGGGAATGGGAATGCAAATTCATAGTTGGAAAGATTGCATTAATGAATAAAATATGTTAAAGTAAATCCAATTCATCCAGGATATAGATGCTTAAAACTTGTGTTTTATTTTTCTTTGAGTGCTTACTTCACCCTTCTCTACTTACATACTAAATCCTGCTTCTTCAGATTACAGTATGAAGTAACAACTGGGCTCCTTCTCCTAATCATAAAGGAAAATTAGACAATCATTTGAATGTTTCAGTTGCTTTTCATTACCTGTTGACCACTGTGTGTGGCCATTCTGGACTATTCTATAAGGGTGTTTTCAGGTGAAATTAACATTTAAATGGGTGGACTTTGAATAAAGCAGACTCTCTTCCATAATGTGGGTGGACCTCATTCCGAGGCCTGAATAGAACAAAAGACTGACCTCCCACCACTGGGAGGAATTCTGATAGCAAAAGGCCTTTGGACCTAAGCTGCCTCCATTGTCTGTTCTGGGCCTGTAGCCTGCAAAATTTTGACTTGCCAGTCTCTGTAATCATGGGAATCAATACTTTAAAATAAATTTGTTTCTGTATGTACATGTAATCATTTTGTTGTCTCTTTCAAAAGTTGACAAATAAAATTGAAACTGAAATTTTGGACCCAAGGTCCAAACTCCTGAGATTACATATGCCAGATTAGTCCACCTGCCTCTAAACACCAAACAAAGAGGCATAATGAAGGCAAAGAAAGATTTATTATATGGTCTTGGACATGCTGTGGGAAGAGGCAGAGTAAGTGCTCAACCCATCTTCAGGGTACAGACATGAGTTGTAGGGTACAGACATGAGTTGTAGGTTTCCGAAGACAAAAGAACTGGGGGCAGAGAACAAAGGTATACATAATTAAACAGGCCCAGTCACAGGTGTGGTCTAGTTGACCATTATCTCAATCTGAGGGTTCAGAGAGGAGTTCTGGAGAAGATATTATTGCAGTCTTCACTACAGTGGAGCAATGTGGTTCTCATGAGATGACTGCTCCTTCTCCAGGGTGCAGCCTCACCATTACAGATAATTATCCTCATTTGGAGGGGTGGTCTGTCCTGCAAGCCTCCACTGTTCCTGTCCCTTACAAGAAGTTTCAGTCCCTTGTCATAAAGATGTTATCACTTCTGTGCTTTCTGGAATCCAGGGTGATCCCAAAGTGACTGCAAAGAAAATTGCTTAGAGCAAAAACAGATTTAAAATGGCAGCAGGGATGCCAAGCTTCTCCTGGTTTTAATTCATAGGCCCAAGTTAGAAGTCAGTGCTTTTTAGCAAAAGCAGTTTAAGCATCTATTTAAAAATTACATCAAAATAAACCCCAACTTTTTTCAATCACTATCTGTTCATTATATTCTCCATACTAGCTCTGCTTAACTTTTACACATGCTTCATGATTCTGTAGGGCATTTGCCTCTAAAAAACTTGATAGAAATCAGTATGTGTGAGATAAGTGCTCCATTTTTGCTGTCAATGTATCTTCTCTTTCCTTTTGAAGTATAATTTGCTAATTTGTTTTCCTTTTAGCCATTGAAATCTTTCAATGATAACAACTAAATCTTGCCTGGTGCCCACACTTATAATCCTAGCTACTTAGAAGGAAAACAGGAGGATCAAGTTTCGAAGCCAGCAAATAGTTCGAAAGACCCTATCTTCCAAGTACCCAACACAAAGCAGGATTGGCCAAGTGATCCAAGTGGTGAAGCCCTGAGTTCAAACCCTAGTACCACCATTAAAAAAAAGAAAAAGAAAAATTAAATCTTGTCTACCTTTCTGTTTTTGATTTTGATTTATACCAGGAGTCATCCTGCCTGTCTCATTTTTCTTCTTAATTCATGGGCATAATGTCCCATGTTTTCAAAGTTTAAACATCTCAAACCCAACCATATTTTTACTTACACTGCCATGGACAAAAGTATTTCATAAGTGATCCTTTCATTTCTAAATTATCTCCTCTTGAATATTTTTCAAATTTTCTTGACTAGAAATTGAATTCATGTTTCAAAATGCAAATCTGAAATTATCATTTCTTTCCTTTTTGGAGGGAGGCAGTATTGGAGATTCGAACTCAAGGAAATGCCCTACCTCTTGAGCCACACCTCCTGCCCTTTTTGCTTTGGTTATTTTTCAGATAGGATCTCCTACTTTTTGCCCAGGCTGGCCTCAGACTGTGATCCTCTTAACTTACACTTTTGTACAAGTGGGATTACAGATGTGTGCTACCATTATTTCTTCAGAAACTTTCAATGACTTGTCATTCTTAAATTCAAGACAAAACTATTAAGATTTACCACATGGTCTGTCCTCTGTCTAGTCTATCTATGCCAGCCTCCCTCTAGCTCCCCACTAAGCAGGCATTGTCATCTTTTCAAAACACAGAGTAGAATTTCTCCCACCAGAAATATTAATGTATAGTATTCCTTCTCTCCTTCACCTCGGAAAGGCCTTTTTGTCCCTTAGATTTCTCTCATTTGTAGCTTTCTCCCTGGTACTATTTTTATGATATGATTTGCCTAATATTGTTATGGGATACTCAAGCAGGGAAACAGGACACCAAGGCTTTTCTGGAAACAATACTTATTAACGTGTTGGCAGCAGCTCAGTGGATTCACATCCAAAGGCTGAGCCCCAAGGGCAAAGAGGTCTCACCTTATATACCTTATATACCCTTGCAAGCAAAAAGCAAGGTTTAATCCACATATGGTGTTATGTAACTCTGTTGGCTACTTCACCCCCAGTGCTGCTTGACCTTCTTCATGTTTAGATTTTTTAAGTCTTATCTCCCTGCTGTGCCATCCCCTCCCCCATGCTACATTATCAGAACACAGACTTGCTTGCTTCTTTTCTGGCCCTCCTCTCTGCTACAATATATTCATGATCATATGATTTAGAAAATTTAATTTGTATGATTTTTCATGTATATCTTCCTACTGAACCTTTAAAGTGATGTAATCAAGAGGAGAGGCCTGTAGGAGAAGAGTAGCTCATGAGGGCACAGCCCTACTAAATGAGATTAACGAGTTTATAAAGAGGCTTCTACAGCTTGTGAGGAGGCAACTAGAAAATGGCATGTCTGAGGAATAAGTCCTCAGAGTTGCTGTCTGCCAGCACCATGACCTTGGGCATCCCAGCCTCAGAACTACAAAAAATAAATTTCTGTTGTTCATAACTTACCTAGATGATGATATTTTGGGTTAGAATCCTGAATGGACTAGTACACTTTGATTTTCAGAGAAGTTGAACTGTTTAACTACTGTTGAAGAAAAGTGAAAATTCTCTACTAGAGATGTTTTTAGGGGAGTTATTCTATTTAGGGAACAAGCCAGGAAGAATGACCTAGTTGTTCCTACTAGAGGCATAAGGAAACTTAATATATAATGTTTATAGGAACAAGGAAGAATGGACAGGGAGGATCGTTACTTACAATAGTACCTCACTTGCTAGGAGATTCAGTCTGTCTTTAACAGGCAGTTAGAAACTGCTTTTGCTAAAAAGCACTGATTCCTTGCTTGGACTTATGGTTTAACTAAAAGTGGGGAAAAAAAACTTGACATCACTGCTTCCATTTTATTTCTGTCTCCTTTACTCTAGCCTCTCTCCTCTGCAATCACCTTGGTTTCCAGGAAGGACATGACTGATTGATAATATCTTTATGAAAAGGGACCAAAACTACCCCTCAAAAAAAGGAATAGCAGAAACTAGCAGGAAAAACCACCCTCACTTCAAATGAGGACAATTACCTATAATGATGAAGCTGCAACCTGGAGCAGAAATAATCACTTCGTGGGAACCAGATTCCTCCCTCAAGGGATGACTGCAATAGCTTCTCTGTGACCCCTTGTAGAACAAGAACTGAGATAAAGAGTAAACAGTCCACACTTTCACACTCTGCCTGGGATTGTTTAATTATGAATACCTCTCTCTTCCTGCTCCAATTTCTTCTCAATTTAAGCCTAAATCTCATGTCTGTACCCTAAAGATGGGTTGCAGTGTTTACTTTGCCTCTTCTCGTGGAGTACCCCTACCATTTTAATAAATCTTTCTATGCCCTTTACCACCACTCATCTCTTTATTTGGTGTATTGAGGCAAGTGACCAAAACTGACATGCATAACTCCTGGAGTTTGGGCCTGTAACTACAGTTACATGTCCCTTGAGAAAAAAATGGAATTTGATGTCACTAGTGTGTTTGAGGGAAATTTCCTTTCTATTTCTTGCTTCCATCTCATCTCATCATCCCTTCATTACTCTTTCATTGGTTTGTGCTCTCACTGTCAGCCAGTGCTCCTCCTTTCATGTATGTTGATTTCAATGGACTCTTTTCTGTTTTCAACTCCTCAACTGTCTTTAAATAAGTGTCTCTAAGCAGAAAAACTGATAGATGAAACCTCATCTTCTATGGTGAAAAACCTTATTGGGGGAGAGACTTACTGAGAAGGTACTGAAGGGGGCACTGTGTAAGACACATAGAAAGGAGATAGAGATAGAATGGAAATAGAGATTTTATGTGAAGAAGATGAGATAGCCCATTGCTTAGTGTGTAAGAGACCCTGAGGGCATCATAGAATCTGCACAGTTCCCCAGCAGCTCCAGGTAAGACTTAGGTTGGAGAAATAGCAGAAAAATGGTTCTTAATGGGAAAACAACCCATTCCCTGTACTTTCTTCACTTTTCCATTCAAGGCACATCTTAGAAGATTGTTCTTCCTCATTTTCTACATTTCAGGACCAGACTTTCTTCTCGATCTTGCCATTTAAAATGAAAGAAGGACTCAGTGAAAAGCTTCTCAAATCCTGGATATATAGAGAAATCTAACAACACTGAAACTTTTCAGAGTTCTCTGAGCAAATGTTGTTCTATGGGATCATGGAGGTGTGTCATGGTAAGGAAGGCAATAGAACAAATGAGTAAAATTCAATCTGTAAGAGCTTTTCTCCCATCTTCTCAGGCATAATGGAGTTAATGCTAGGTGTTTTGTGCTCTGAAATAAAAGGAAAGTACTCCTTTTAAAATTTTCTAGGAACAAAATTTAATTCTAACTTTACCTTATCACATTGTCTTAGAATATACATACACAAGCCCTGGAACTAATACTGAAGGAACATTGGCAAATGTTTTTCCTATAGGAAAAGCTCCAGGCAGCATTGGGACAGTTGAAGATAGAAGAGAGAATGGCAGAGAGTTGAAGGCTGATATGATAAAGAAGAAGATATTCTAAAAGGCAAAAGTCAGTTTTTGAAACAGTTTCAATGAAGTAGTTGTGGAACCCATTTCTGACTGATCCCAGAATATATAAGAAAAGGAGTTAATATGCTGACTGTCCTATAGACTAATGCTGTCAAATTGCCCTTTTGAGAAGATATTTGGAGTTTTCACTATAATGAATCAGCTTGCTATTTTTGTCACTAAAAAAATAATAATACAAATAATCATATCAATTGAATTAAGTTTAGTTTCATTGATTTACACTTGGTACAATCTCCTTAATTTGCTATATAAAAGTAACAGTTTATTGACTAGCAGCTAGTCAGAAAAGCACATTTTGAGTATTCCTGCCTTTTTGGACCATCCCTCATTTTTCTATTCTTTCTTTAAGAGCAACTATAAGGAAGAGGGAGGGAGACTCCCCACACAATAAGCAGTTTGAAAAAGAACTTAAAAAGAAGCTGGCTGTTAATGGTTCCTGCTTTCTACATTCTTGCCCCTATATCAAGATCTCACATTTAAGCCAGGCACCAGTGGTTCATGCCTGTAATCCTAGATACTTGGGAGGCTAAGACTGGGAGGATCAGCCTGGGCAAATAGTTCACAAGACCCTATCTCCAAAATAACAAGAGCAAAATGGTAAAGCTCTACTTTGCAAGAGCAAAGTCATGAGTTCAAACCTCAGTGCTACCAAAAAAAAAAAAAAAACTTCATATTTATAGTCCATGCAGACTCAGTGGGAGTAGGTGGGACAGATATATTAACCAAGATCTCCTGGGGGCTCAGAATTGGGAAGGGAACAAATTATGGAGAAGAACTTGTAATCAGGACTTGTTGGCACAGAAACTAAGCCTCAGATGGTTATTCTAGAAATCATCTCTAATCTCTCATGCCTAAAGGGAACTATGGCTTGGAGATAGAGAAATAGAAGTATTGGAGACACATTGGTGCAGTGAGAAAAAGGGAAGGAGAACAGAACTGCTCCTCCCCTCAACTCCTCCTCCTTCTTCTCTCTCTCTCTACTGGGGCTTGAATTTAAGGCCTCAACTTTTATTTATTTATTTATTTTGGCTTTACTGGCATTTGAACTCAGGGCCTTATGCTTGCTAGGCAGGTGCTCTATCACTTGAGCCACTCCACCAGCCCTTTTTTGTGTTGGGCATTTTCAAAACAGAGTCTTGAGAACTATTTGCCCCAGCTTGCGTCCAAATGTGATTCCCCTGATCTCTGCCTTCTCAGTAGATAGGATTATAGGCATGAGCCACCTGTGCCTAGCAGGGCCTTACTCTTGATAGGCAGGTACTCTACCACTTGAGATACCTCCTATCCATTTTTGCTTTAGGTTATTTTTCAGTTAAGATCAGCCTTGGACACAATCTTTGATCCTGCTTCCTACGCTTCCTATGTACTTGGGATCACAGGTGCACACCCATGCCCAGCTTATTTGTTGAAATGGGTCTCGCTAACTTTTTGCCTGAGCTGACCTTGAACCTTGACCCTCCTGATTTCTGACTCCCAAGTCACTGGGATTATAGGCATGGGCCATTGCCCTCATCTTCCTCCTTCTGTTTAACCTGTGCAGATAGTCTTCCCAGGCACATGAGTTCTCTCCAGAAAGTAGGGGTATTGGATAGTATTCAGCTTCACACAGCCAGGAGGCCATTCTTGGACAGTTCCAGTAAGATTAGTCTCCATAAAAAAGCTGAGGCCTTGGTCCCATGTACCGTGTTTGAAGTCTGTAAAGGCAGGATAAGGATGTGAAGGACAGAGACTTAGGTTTAAGTGTTTGTGTGTGGTGTTGGGAAAAGGATGTTCCAGAGGATATCTATGGAACTTCAGAGATGAGCATCCATCAGGATAGGAAAATAGATTGGATGTGTACAAGGAGAAGGACAGATTTAATAGAACATGAATGTGGAGTAGGCTGGTCCACTTGAAAATCTGTTCTAACTTTCATATTCAAATATCTGTTCTTGAAGTTGTTGTTATTCTTGCCAACAAATCTTACACTGTCTGACAGTAAATACGTTTTTAACATTTCTATGAGCATATATTAGTTTTACAAAGAAGTTTCATTGTGACATTTCCATATATGCTTATAATATACCCTCATTACGTTCACCCCCACCGTTGTTCTACCTCATCCCACTCTCTTCCTACTTAAAATGATTTCAACAGGTTTCATTGATCTGTTTTCATACAAGTACATAAAGTACAATCAACCATACTCACTCTCCTTCACCCCCTCCATTCACCTTCCCCCCTCCCACGCCTAGCAGGTACTATTTTACACTCTTGTCCTTCTTTTTTCACGTGTATATTCATTGCTTGAATGGGTTTTGCCATGGCATTTCACCCATGAATACATTGTACTTTAATCAGATTCACTCCCTCTATTAGTCTCCCTCACCCTTCCTTCTCATCCCCTATTGTTCAATGACTTCCTGTGGGTTTCATTATGTCAAGTTCCTACATAGATGCAATGTATTTTGATATTATTCACTCTCTATCATTCCCTTTTCTTCTCCCTCCTCTCCCTAGTCCCCCCCTTTTTTACTCTTTACTCTCATACTTTCTCAGTTCCTCATTATGCCTCCTTCATTCTTTTCAGAAAAAAAAAAGATATCTATTGAATTTAGTTGTTCTACCAACAAATACTGACACTGCTTCCAGATGGATAGTTCTAACCCAATGACTGGGTCATGCCACTTCTCTTGCTAATGTGTTCCTGCAGTCTTTGTAAACCATTTAATTAGTTTAAATTTCTGAACAAACAGGAAGTCCATCATGATCAGTTCCATTCTCTTCTGAGGGCTCCTTATTTTCCATTCATTCAAACATCCCTGAATCCCAAGTGCAACCATGCAACTCTTTCCTAATGAATATGGAGGATGCACCTGAGTATTTCCCTATTTTCTCTCTTTGAATTTCTTTCTCTGAACAAGTTCATCTCCTCTAATTTCCCCTCCATAATCCTATCTATTCCTCCCATCCCTCTCTCATTCTTTCTCTACCTCTTCACCTTCAAAGACCCTCAGCATCCTTGGTATACCTGGATTGTGTACCTCAGGGCTCAATGCTGTAAGAACATTTAACTGCTTCCAGGTTCAATTCTCTCTCCTAGGATGACCCTTTTGATGGTGTGACCCCTTCCCACTATTGTTTGCCCTTAACCATGTAATACTACTCCTAAGTGGAAATCTCATTTCTGAAGAGTGAAAGAGCAAAAATCACCATTTTTCTCTGTTTGCTCCAAGTAAGTTTGCAAGTTTCTGCTGGAGATGTTGGAAAACTATAGTAGAGGATGATGTTGACTGCCTAAGAAAAAGGTAGTTTCTGATACTAGCCTCTATCTTACCTGAAAGGAGATACCTCTTTCTCCATTTCCTAGGTCAAGCTCAGGAGACAGCTGATACCCCTAATAGAACTCCTTCTTATCAAATGCCTACTTATGCCCTTTTTGCTGCTTGAAGTCTTTGGATAAAATCAGTACAAAGCCCCTTGCTGAGGTGGATCTTGCAGAAGTGGCAGGGAGCAAAGCAGTGATTAATGTCCCAGAGTTCAAAGTAGCATAGAATTTTTTCCTTCTGAACTAAAGTCAAGTTTTATGGAGGAGAAATTGTCCTGCAATTAAGTGAGAATGGGAAGAGCTGGAAGCAGTCAGGAAAAAAGTCAGTTAACTAAAATGGCCTCAACTGCACTAGAGATGACTTTATAGTGAGTGAGTGAACATTGAAAAAAGGTACAAAGTCTGTTGTTGCAAGCACATGTGACCCAAGAGTAAAACCAATGTCTTCCTTCAACAATAATGGAAAACAAGGGTCAGAAGTAAATGGGTCAGAGAACTGCCTGCCAATGATGAAACCAGCAGGCAGAGTATGGGCCAGTCAGCAGTTTATGTAGCCTAATAATCAAGTCCAGAGTAATAAAAACAAAATAAGGACACAAGAATTTGCAAGAACCACCAATCCTGAAATTCCTTTTATTCCACATTCCCTGATGACATTGATGTCACAGAAGCTTGCCCATTTGTGCTGATCACAAATTCTTAATATCCAGATCATGGACCTGTAACTGCCAACCACTAAGTATCCCATCTTCCCTGCTCTATGATTCGTACAAGGGCTTATACTGTGTTTCTCAAGATCCCTTAAGAAGTGTCCTTTTTAAGACACTTTGCACATCCTGTAGAAGAAAAGAAATAAAGTTTTAGTTCAGAACTCTGATGTATTTTAGAAAGTCTTGGTATTGAGATGACAAAAACAAGATCAAGGCCTAGGCAGATGATTTAAAGAACCAACAGGGGATCATGAAAAAGATGGAAAGATAAGATCTCCAGAGTCTAGAAGGTGAGATGCTCTTGGCTGCACAAAAGAGTCTATATTACTTCCTTCAGAGGCATCTGATCCCTGAAAAGGAAGTCACGCCTTTTCTTCCTTCCATAATCAATATTCTCTTATATTGTACCACACTCTAGGTTCTTCTACACGGTGAACACAGAAAGAATCTCCCTGACCATAAAGAGTTCAGTGCATTATCTCCAGGTTTTTCCTTTTTTTTGTGGCTCTTGGGTTTGAACTCAGGACCTCATGCTTACTAGGCAGGCACTCTTACTGCTTGAGCCAATCCACTAGTCCCAGCCTATGTTTCTTACTACTTCATTCTTTCTCCTCAGTGATCTAATTGACTTTAACTCTCACATATTATGTTGACTAGCAAATCTAGACCTGTGACTAAACTTCACATCAGATTTAGAATTCATCTGGGTGATATCCAGAAACTGCTAACTTGATTTTTTTAAAAAAAGCTTCTGTGGTGCACAGCTGTAAAACTAGCTACTTGGGAGGTAGAGATCAGGAAGATGGAGGTTTGAAGCCAGCCAAGCCAAATAAATAGTTCATGAGGCCTAAAAAAACCCATCACAAAAAAAGGACTGGTGGAGTGGCTCAAGCAGTAAGACCGCCTGTCTAGCAAGCATGGGGCCCTGAGTACAAACCACAGTACCACCCCCACCTCCCCAAAAGGCAAATATACGTTTTCTCCAACAATTTTTATTGATCTCCATAATTCTCTATCTTGGTTAAGGGCTTCGCCATCCTCCCAATAGACTAGTGTAAAAATCTCTATACATTTGTCCTTCCCCCTTATTCCAATATGCTGTTGTCACTGAGCCTAACCATTCCACTTCAGTAATTTATTTTATGAGTCGCTTCATACTCTCACCGCTACTATTTTTAGCACAGGTTAGTCTCAGGTGGGCTGCTTACACCTCATTCTTCCTGACTTTGGTGTTGTGTACATCCAAGCCCTTATCTACCCAGCTATACAGGAGATTATCCAGAATTCAAATAATTACATTTACCCTTGCTTATACAAGAATAAAATCAAATACCACAGAAGAGATATTTATTGCATAAAAAGAAGATTAGCCCACACATTACCGGACAACCCCTATTCAGTACCTATTCTGACAATTTTAAGCAAACAAATGCAAATTGAGTTTCTGGTAGCTTCTTTATAAAGTAAATGTTCCACCCTTTCATTATCCTCTTTGTGTCAAGGTAGATTTCAAGCACAAAAATTTAATTTTTAAAAGTATATGAGGTGAGAGAGGGTGAGAGTTAGTTTGTAAGAAGAGGGTTCTCAACTTTGTGAGGTGATGTCAAAGAAATAAGAAAGAGCAAGAAAAACTTGTTAGAACTTGAACTTACTGAAAGATAAAATGACATTCTGAAAACAGCAAGTAGAGTACAATGTTTAACTTGAAATCTGAAGTAGCCATAGTCTCAGAAGAAATACAAGTCGAAAAACAAAAGTTGTATTGAGTGGGAGTATTTATCACATTTATGGACAATTTGATTTATTCATTAATTTGTTCTTTTAAAAAGGCTTTTGATGAAGGGAGAGTTTGAGGAGTTACTTCCTGTGCTAGATATCAATCTTCCTATGAAACTTTTTTTTTTTTTTTTTTTTGCAGTGCTGGAGCTTGAACTCAGGGCCTACAGCTTGAGCTACTCCACCAGCCCTTTTTCTGTGAAAGGTTTTTTGCAGATAGGGTCTCGCAGAACTATTTTGCCTGGGCTGGCTTCTAACCGAGATCCTCCTGATCTCTGCCTCTTGAGTGGCTACGATGACAGGAGTGAGCCACCAGCACATGGCTGAATCTTCTTTTATTGTGCTTGTTTCTTTTTTCAGCTTTAAGCTCTTGCCAAGCTCTTCCTTTGGACTTCTGCTCTGTCCCTTTAAGGAACTGTCCCTTGAAATATATGTTCCTTCAGTGCACTCCCCTAGATGTTACTGTTTCTTGGCATTCTTTATTCATCTCAATTCTCTCATTTACTCTTCTTAATATCCATCATTATGATATATTATATCTCATGAAAAGTAAGAGTCAGTTATTCTTTTTTTTTTAGGGAAGAACGTGAAATCAGTGAACCACTACCACAAATTATGCAGTCGAGTTTCCCGCATTTGTGGAAGTCACAGGGGTCAGTCAGCACATTCAGAGTGCAAGGAATGAGCCTCAGCCTGGGAAAACCACCTTCTTGATGGTGGTATCTCCCCTGCCAGGTTAAGTATGAGAGTCAGTGATTCTTAATCTCCACCTGCACACTGTCACTGAATTATATATAGAGAAAAACATTTATTTCACAAACCCATTCCTTCTATCTATAGTTTGTAACACCTAGTCAAACATTTTTTTCCTCCACATCAAAGCAACCGTCAGACATTTCATTTTCTTGGTTTTAGACATTTCTGTAAATCTCCAGGTCTTTTCAACATACTTCACTACTGCTATGCTGGTGTAAATGCTAGGCAGTTTGGGAGGATACAGGAGAATCTCAGGTCATAAGCAAGTGCAGCATCACTATGACAATTTGGGTAGGGACATCCATACCTAGAAACTTTATGATGGGAGGTGGTCTGAAGAACATTTTGTTCAGTGTTTTAGCCTTGTGGATATTTGACACTCACTAGAATAGTGATATTTGTGTACTTCATTTGAGATTCTAGGCTGAAGGTATTGCTCAGTGGTAGAAGGCTTGTCTGGCATGTGCCAGGCCCTGGGTTCTTTCTTCAGCATTGCAAAAACAAAAACAAAACTGAAAATACAAGGCAATTCCAATAACCTTCCATTTCCTAAAGAACTATTCAGGGCAATCTCTTGATACTTAAGTCAATTCTCCCCCATGTTGTGCAACCTCTGTCCAGCCTTTTATGGACATCCAGGGCCTAATTCCTCTATGCTCCTGCCCCAATCTCCTTCTAAGACCAGGTGACATTCATCTGCTCAGTCTCCTTGGGCAGGAAGTTTGGCATTCTTTTTTCTTTTCAGAGTTGCTGTGTTATTGAAACATATACCTACAGCTTCTAAGCTCTATTAGTTTTGCATGTACGTATGTATAAGGACTTCAAAAGAAAGAAAATGGCTCAAGTGGCAGAGCTTGCCTAGCAAATGCAAGGTCCAGAGTTCAAATGTCAGTACCACCACCACTAAAAAAACAAACAAACAAAAAAAACCACCCAAAAATAAATGGTCTCTCAGTTACGTAGGTTGAAATTACAGATACACAGATATATAGGTATATATGTAATTTTAAATGGATAATTTTATTTCTTTGGTGTGGTTTCCCTATGCAGTCAAGGCTGGTCTGGAACTCACGATCCGCTCTGCCTCACCTTCTGAGTACTCAGATTACAGGGTGTGCACCATGAGTGCGTCACCACCCCAACCCTAATCTGATAAATTTTAATGATCTTCTGGCAAAAGTGGTCATCTTTTACTCTCTCGTATAACGTTAGATATTTTGTTTATTTAGACATTTTAATATGTCAGTAGGAAATACTATCTCTGTTTTTAAATTTTGATATGATGTTGGAAAGTTTAAGTAAGTGGACGATGATTTGTAAGTGTCATCGCTGGACTCAGGTGTCTTCAGGACTTGCTATTCATCAGGGAAGAGGAGCAGCTTTGCATTTCTGCGTTCGGCCTCCCTTGCTGCCCGGAGGCCTCGGGTGGCCACACGACTGTAGTCCACAGGATCTCACGCCGCTGGACAAGTCTGTGGACAATTCGGCCCCACCCGCAGCACCTCCTCCTCCCCCGCCGGCCCCGCCCCTCTCCCCCAGAGCCTTTCAACTTTAGTGGAGGAGGAGGCTGCGGCAGCAAGGCTGCAAATCCTCGGCTCTGATCCAGGCCACAGATTCCAGGTTAGTGAGCAAAACCATTTTCCGGGCAGCCGCCACTGTGCGGACAGTTTGACTCGCCCTACAGGTTGGGTTGGGGTTCACGGGTGGAGGAAGGGTGGGGGAGTTCTCTACAGTTTTGAGTTCATTGAAGACTTGGAAGGGAGCATAAAAGAGGCACCTTTGCAACTAGAGGCATGGGCTATGGTAAAGGTAATGAGAGTTAAACCCCGATTCTGGAAGCTAGGGATGTAGGAAACTCAGCTCTGGAAGTTTCCGTTTAGGGAAAGACTACACACCTCGGTCTGGCATCTACTGATTAAGAAATCAGCACTCCCTCCCCAGCTTCAGTCCTGCTGGCAGCTCCAGGAAGTGAGTATGGCTCATCCTCCGCCCCAGGAGGCCGATTCTCCCAGACGGAGCGAGACGAGCCACCCTGCGACCCGCTGTCTGCTAGGCCTGAGGCTGGAGGACAAGCCGGGAGGATCTGCCTTTGTGGAGCAAGCAGAGCCAAGCAAAGCCTGGTTAAATTCTGGATGAAAGACCAGGGCGAGGCTCTCTGCTCCGCGGGATTAAGTTAAGGCTCCCTTGTTTGCTCATTGAACCTTGACCACCAGATGCTGGTCACATCTGGAGCTTTCTGGGGATGTCTACTGTTCTTGACTGCCATTTGCCGGTTCTGGCAGAGAGGACACGGTGACAGTGAAAGAGATGAGGTCCTTAACCTTTCAGAACTCGCAATATAGATTATTTTGTTTTTATTTCCTTATCTTACTTATTATGAATGAGTTCACTGATGTTGGGGGTATTTATTTACTTAGAAAGTTCTGTAGTCCAGGCTGCCCACGAAGTCACTATCCTCCTGCTTCTGCCTAGAAGGTGTGGGTCACCTCTCCCAGCGAGGGGAATTTTATTTAATCAATCAATCAATCAAGAGAGGAACGGGTGCTTAGAAGCATAAATGCTGACCCCAGACTAGGTAGTGCAAGGCTGTAACCCCAGCTTCTTGTGAGGCAGTAGTGTCTTGGGTTCTAGGCCAGTCTAGACCATGTTAGCCAGATCTTATCACAAAAACGAACTATTTTGTTGAAACTAAAAACAAAAGGGCTGCAGGTGAGCTCAAGTGGTAAGCTGGAGGTCCTGAGTTCAATCCCCAGTGCTGCTAAAAGTAAATAAAACTTAAAAAGAAGAATCTTTGCCTGATTATCTAAAGTATGGGCTAAAATACAGATGTGTAGTGAAATAGGAAATGAGATCATATGTGTAATTTTAAATTTTCTAGGAACCTCATTAAAAGGTAAGAAATAGGTAAAATTATTTTATATATTTTATAAACTCTACATGCAAAATATTGAGACACATAATCAGTTTTTACTATTTTTATTAGCACACAGTAGTACAAGGAATTGTGATAATTATCTTTGTGATAATTCCTTCAATGTGGACAGTATACTTTGTACAAGTTCACCCTTTCTATTATCTTTCCTTAACACTCCTCTCTCCTCCCTCACTTTTTCAAAGTGGTGCATTTCCTTATGCTATATCCATATATATTTATGTAACATACTTTGATCCTCTTCTCAATTTAAATTACTAATGAGATTATTTTTTCTTACAAAATCAGATGTGTGTTTTATTTCATACTTGAATACTCATTTCTTTTTTCTTGTAGCACTGGGGTTTGAACTCAGGGCCTCACACTTGGTAGGCAGGCACACTTAAGCTTGAGCCGATTCACCAGCCCATTTTTGTGGTTTTTTTTTTTTTTTTTTTTTTCCCAGGCAGTTTGCATTGGGCTGGCTTTGAACTGTAATCTTCTGGATCTCTGCCTCCTGAGTAACTGGGATTACAAGCATGAGCCACTGACACCCAGCCTGAATACTAGTTCTGACAAGCCAGTTTCCAGTTCTCAATAGCTATGTGTTGCTGTCACATTGCCACCATGGTTCTAATTTATGCTTAGATCAGAAGCCAAGCCTGCCACAGGTGGCTCACGCATGTAATCCTAGCTACTCAGGAGGCAGAGATCAGGAGGATTTTGAATTGAGGCCAGCTTGGGCAAATAGTTTACAAGATCCAATCTCAAAAATACTAAGTGCAAAAAGGGCTGGTGGAGTGACTCAGGTAGGAGAATGCCTGTGTAGCAAGGGTTGATACACAGATGACACGCAGGAATTTTCAGCTATTGAGGGTCTTTGGGTCCTCCCTGAGAACAAAAGCAGAGGTCAACTGGAGCAGCAGAGTTCAGAAAGGTTTTATTTGTAGAGAAGAGAAAAGGCTCCATGGGGGAATGAAGGGGGACCTGGAAACTGGTGGTCCCGTGGGTCAGGTTTGGAAATTGGGTTATTATAGCCATTTTTTGTATTGCCCGAGGGTGGAGAGGTCACTCGGGTCTTCTGAAAGAAGTGTCTCCTTGGCCGATTATCACCTTTTGGACCTCTTGCAGTCTGCCCTTCAGGGTGAGGTTTTTCGTTCAAGTTCCAGTTACCATCCCCCCCCCCAAAAAAAAAGATCAGAAGCAAAGTCTTTACTTTTTCTCATTGCATTTTTGTCAGCTCTGTTGAACTATATATGTAGTAAGTTATAGATTTTAAGCAGACAATTCTGTCTTGACATTTCTTTTACCCTCACATTTCTTTGTGTTCCTTTGCAGTTCATCGCTGCTCTCTCACATCTCTGGGCCCTGGCTTCCACTAATGTGCTTTTTATGCTGTATGAATTTAAAGAAGTTTTCCAGAATATCATATAAATGGAATCATTCTGTAACTTATCTTTAGTGGAGACTTTCAATTTGCATATTGATTTTGGGATTTAGATACATCCTGTTGCATGCATCAGCAGTTTTGGTTTGATTGATAATCTCAATTTGGCCTAAAGCTGCCTTCTTATGTTTTAAGTATGGCTTAAGGTGTTCATCTTACATAATGAAATGTAGATTGTCATCTACTCTTGTAACAAGTAACAGAATCTCAGCCAATCACAAGCAGCCAACTTTTGAAACTGTTCAAATACGACAGGAAGAAGACAAAAAATAATCATGCTGTCTGTACCTCACTTCAGTTTTTTGTATGTCACTTCCTTTTTAAATTTTTTTATTAGCATTTAATAGTTGTATATGGGAGATACAGTGAAACATTTACATAAATGCTTACCATTTATCTTTATTAGATTTGACCCCTCCATCCATTCTCCCTCATCTCCTACCCCCTTCTTAGAACAATTTCAACAGGTTTCACTGTTCTATTTTAATATAAGAATACAAAGCACATCCATGTTCACCCTCCTTCTCCCTCTCTTTTTGCCCTCCTCCCTCCTTCTGGTACCCAAACAGGACCTGTTTTATCTTCCTGTCCTTCATTTTTTTAAGTGTATATTGATTGTTCAAGGGGGATTTCTCCTTGGTATTTCTCTTCCTCAACAGAATTGTGTATTCCAAATACAATTTTACCAGAAATGAAAGTGTGTATATGTGGGTACTGGGGGGGAGATGGAGTAGACCTTCAGTTAAAATACTATGTATAATATACCACAATTATTCTTGACATTAACAATTTCATAAATTAGCACATCTGTTTCTATACTCCAATGCCAACATCAAGTCCAACTGTAGGCTTAGTAGTAAGTTATAATTTGAGATTCAAATATTGTTAATTACTCATTTTTTGTGGTAGGTGTAGTGGTAGGCTCTGGGATGTGTGGAAGGGCAAAAGATACTGGGCCTCTGTGTTCACAGTCCTTATTTAACAAAGGCAGTAGGCCCTCATAGCACATGTGCTGTCAGGTGATATGGCTGTGACAGGACATATTAACATACCAAACAAGTGCTCACTTTCCCACAGCTGTGATTAATTTTGTTAAGCTTATGTGATTCCAATGAGTACTGGTAATTAGATGTCCAGGGTGCATTATTTTAAAAAATAATATTCTGGGGCTGGTGGAGTGGTTCAAGTGGTAGAGCACCTGCCTAGCAAGTGTGAGAGAGACCCTGAGTTCAAACCCCAGTACCACCACCACCCCTAAAAAAACTAATAGTATTCTGTATCCTCTGTGGAGAAAAAGAATACAAAGGAATAATAAACACCTCAGATCTGTAGCCTGAATGTTTACATTCAAATAACTTATTCAACCTCTTGAAGTAGCTGTTTAACCTATATTTACACAACTATGAAATAGGATCTAGGGGACACTCATAGTGTTTTTTTTTTTTTTTACTCATAGTGTTGATAAAGGTGATTATTGAGTTATTTCATGTAAAATAATTACATTTTTTTGTCCAGTAGATAATGGTTTTCAATAAATATTTAATGTTAGCAATGCTCTTACTAGGCAGGGCAGAAGAGGGTGAACTGGTCCAGGACTTGCAAGACAACCACAGAACACCAGGTGGCAGCACTCAGGCCCTGATTTCAGCTCACTAGATCTGGCGGCAATGCCTCACAGTCACCTGCTTAGCTATATTTGTGTTCTATAACCTTTTGTTTTCCATTTCTGGGGCACTTTCTTGTGATAGAAGAGTTGTTACTAGAAGAAAATTAGATTTTTAAAACAACGTATCAGACTCTTAAGATGGTAGAGAATTGGTAGAATTTACAAGGCCTTCTGGTCTTAGATCCACACTGGCCATTTTGCATCAGTGTGTATCTGCTTTAGCTACAAACCACCTAAAGACAAATTATGCAATTCCACCTGCTCCCACTCACCCTACAATAAGATCATGCCTGGGACTAATAACAGTGTACCTTCAACTAGGCAGTGAACTAGTCAAAATCCAGTCATCAAAGGGGATCGCTCCCATTTCCACGCTCCAAAAGCTCTGGCTCTGTGGTTGACTTTTATTGCCTTTAACATTGACCGTTGTTTAAAGTTGTGAGACTGAGGACAGAGGTTTGAACAAGGTCCTTGAAAAGATTAGATTACGCCAACTGTATGGCTGAAAATTCATGATTTTACAAAGTCACTTAATATTCTGTTTCCTTCTAAGGACCAAGGATAAAATTATTTATGTACATTTGTCCTATGAGGGATAAAGCAAGAAATCACAACTGGTTATCTAAGTCTTAGTTGTGAAAATATTACCTCCCCTTATTGTGGTTATTCCTGTTTCTTCGGGCTTTCCTAGGGAGGTGAGCAGGAGGGATGAAAGGGCTCATTGCAGAGCAATAGGTAGATATGTCTTCACAATCAATGATATCTTTGATTTTGGATACCAGATAAGGGAGAGAGATGGCAAAGAGATGAAAGGACCAATCCTCTGTTGACGGAAGAGGAATTTATAGGTTTTTTTGTTTTTGTTTCTGTTTTTGGTACTGTGGTTTGAACTCAGCCTACACCTTAAGCCACCCCACCAACCTTTTTTTGTGATGGGTTTTTTTAAGATAAGATCTCAGGAACTATTTGCCCTGCTGACTTTGAACTGTGATCAGGAGGCTGATCTCTGCTTCCTGAGTAGCTAGGATTACAGGCATGAGCCACTGGCACCTGGCTTGAGCTTCTAGCTTTTAATTCACCCAAAGGTGAGGACCTGAGCATCAGCACTGTACTAGCTGCACAGGTTGCAACTCTGAATAGAAAACAATGTCTCTGATGTCCTGGAGCTTAATATTCCATGGGCGGATTCAAACAATTAAAGATATCAATACATATATGCATGGAAACAGCGCAAGGAATCTCCCCATATAGCTATCTTTATCTCAAACTAGCAAAAATGATGTGTTTTTCTTATTATCTTTTATATTTTTTTCTTCTACAAAATCGGAGAACAGGAGGGTGATACATGTTCTGCCTAGAGGCAGAGGATAAAACGGGAATGTGGGGGTGAGGGTGGGGGTGGGGGTTGCTGGAGGGGTGGGGGGTGGGGGCAAATAATGTAGACACATGTAAGTAAATGCAAAAATGATACCTGTTGAAACTGTTCCAGGAAATTGGGAGAGGGAGGCTGAAAGAGAGCAGTAGAGAGGCGAATTCAAGTATTTGACACATTGTAAGAACTTTTGCAAATACTCCAATGTACCCCCACCCAGCGCAACAAAAACAATTAAAAAAAATGTTGATAAGAAAACAACAAAGCTTGCAAAGAATGGTTGTGTGGTAGCCACACTTCAGATAGGCCAGACAGAGAAGCCCTTCTGATAAACTGTAAGAAGTATGTGAGTCATGCAGATGTAAGGGTGAAGGGTCACTCTTGCAACATAATAGCAAATGTAAATATCTTGTGACAGAGGTGTGTTTTGCTGCTTTTAACACTGAAAATGTGGGTTTTTTTGGGGGGGAGGGGGATCCTCTCTTCTGCGGAATATCCCTTTGTCTTTCCATCCAATAGTGTTGCGGGAAATTATGAGCTGAGATAGGAGTCTCTGAGGCAGATTAGCAGGAAGCAACGTTTATTGTGCTGGCACAGACCTAGCGGACTCCTGTCCAAAAGTTGAGCCCCCCAGAACAATGGGGTCTCACCTTATATACCCTTGCAAGCAGGTTACAAAAGCAAAAAGCAAAGCTTAACCCACATATGGCTGCATGTGACTTCATTGGCTATTTCACTTCCCTAGTGCTATGTGACCTTCATGTTTCAATTCTTTAAGTTTTATCTCTTGCTTTGCCATCCCCTCTCCCTGTCTTGTTTTCAGAACACCAGCCTGTCTGTTTCTTTTCTGGCCTCCCTTTTCTTGCTACAATAGGAGTAAAAATAAATTATGATCATTTCTCCAATAAAGGGTGGAAATTGGTGTCTCATATGAGTTGGAGTAAGGAAAGTGCTGAAAATTAGAATGAGATGCCCTTGTTATCTCAAGTGTGTGACCTCTATCCAGTACTATATAATACATATCTTTTTATTCTCCCTCTTTCTCAGCCTGAGTTTTTTCTCTTCTATCTAGGATTCTATAAGCAGAAACCATCTTAGAAGCCAAGGCTGTGCAGGCAGAAGCCAAGAGAGTAGCTACAATGACTTCAGCCGTCCTGGTAGACATCCGAGATGAAGTAACTTGTCCTATCTGCCTGGAGCTCCTGATGGAACCTCTGAGTATAGACTGTGGCCACAGCTTCTGCCAGGACTGCATCACAAGGAATAGTGAGGAATCGGTGATCTGCCAAGAAGGGAAGAGCAGCTGTCCTGTGTGTAAGACCAGCTACCAGCCTGGGAACCTCCGGCCTAATCGGCACCTGGCCAACATAGTGAGGAGGCTCAGAGAGGTAGTGTTGGGCCCTGGGAGGCAGCCAAAGGTAACTCTTTGTGCACTCCATGGAGAGAAACTCCAGCTCTTCTGTAAGGAGGATGGGAGGCTAATTTGCTGGCTTTGTGAGCGTTCTCAGGAGCACCGTGGTCACCACACATTTCTCATGGAAGAGGTTGCCCAGGAGTACCAGGTGGGAACCCAGGATGGAGGGTCGACAGTGGGGGGGTCTGGTGGATTGAGTTTGGGGGACTTATTGGCAGTGAGAATAAAGGAATATAGTGCTTTGTGGTCAGGTCCTTTGCCCAAGGGAAAGAGAGTTGGCCTATTTCTGTTGATTTATGTCCCCTGTATATTTAGTACTTTTTCCTTCTTTGTTTTTTCATCCCAAGACAGGACAGACTTCTCCTGAGGTGAGGTCAGCATAATTTCTGTCTTGTTCATTTCATGTCTAATACTGAGACAATGTAAATTTTGAACCTTCTTGACCTGGTGTGCTTCTTCCAGGAAATGTTCCAGGAGTCTCTGAAGAAACTAAGGAGAGATCAGCAGGAAGCTGAGAGGTTAAAAGGTGTTATAAGAGAGAAGAGGACATCCTGGAAGGCAAGAATGATTCCTCCCAAAGGTGTCCTGGGGTAGGAACCAGGGCTGTTCTTGGGAGCTGAGGACAAAGGAATCCTGCCCCTGAATGTCCTTCCTATGGCTATAAGGGCTTCCCCTTGGAAGTCTGAGTGTAGATTGTGGCCGCAGTCCTTCATGGCATCCTGTCTAGATGACTACATCCTTCCCAAGCAAGGATGTAAAGGGACATTGGGCAGGGGGTAGATAACAAATATATCAAAAGTGAACAGGTTTTTGAGACAGCCACAAAGGGAAGGAACTATGACCAGAGGTAGCCCCCTACTTCATAATTCTGGGTTTTTATAGTGTCAGTCTCTGGCCTCCTGGGAATGACAGGTTGATCATGAGCCAATAATTCTTATTTCAATACTCAAAATTGGAATTGGAGACTAATACAGAGGCATTGTAAGCCAGGAAAGCTTCCTGAAATCTAAACCTCATCCAGGAATCACAGTCTATATCAGAATGCTTGGACAAAATAGACTGGGGCTATTGGTCTGGGAAGAGTAGGTTCCACAGGCCTGCCTGAGCAGGCATTTGCCCCGTTTCTCCCAGTGAGGCTGGCCCATCCCCCATCGCGGACTCTTAGCCCAACAGACAGCATCCTGTTTTTCTTCCCTGATGCTGAAGAATCAGATGGAGCCTGAGAGACACAGGATCCAGACAGAGTTTAATCAGCTGCGAAGAATCCTGGACAGAGAAGAACAGCGGGAACTGAAAAAGCTGGAGGAGGAAGAGAGGAAAGGGCTGAGTATTATAGAAAAAGCTGAGGGTGAGCTGATCCATCAGAGCCAGTCCCTGACAGAGCTCATCTCAGACCTGGAGCGGCGGTGCCAGGGGTCTACAGTAGATCTGCTGCAGGTAAGACTGGCGGAGGAGCCGCAGATGTGAGAGTCAAGAAAAACAAGCCAACTATTTTCTGGGACACAGGACTAACATCCTTGTGGGGAGAAGAGGGGAAAAAAAATCATTTGTCCCTGTAGTGCCTCCTACCTAATTAACTGTACAGAGGTCATGGGTCAAAGTATAAGATAATTCATAATGTAAATACTAAGGAAAAGTGCCATTTTTGTTTATTATTCATTATGGGTGGTTCAGAAGTTTATCGAATATTATGAAGAAGATCTGCTGTATCTGGTGATGTTCTAGAGGTGACTTTCCCAATCCAAGCACTGTTGACATTTTGGGCTACATAACTGCTGTGAGTGACTCTTCTGTACATTGTAGGAAGAATATTTAATAGCATTCCTAACTTCCACCTACTATACCTCAGCAGTATCACCTCAGCTATGATAACCGAAAGCCCCTCCAGACATTGCTGTATATCTCCAGGGTTAACATAGCTAACTCCACCCCAGCTGAGAACCACTGCACACTAGGCATCTCATGTCTCTGTTGTTGTACTGGAAATTTGTCAGGTGCATTTCATTCAGTTTAGTCACAGGAAAACACATGCCAAACTCAAGTTCTTAGAGATTATGTAATTACCAGCCCTTCTTTACTTTCTCTTCTCTAGGGTAGAATCATTTAGCATGATGCAAAAATAGATATTTGAACACATCTTATGGGGCTAGAGTTTGTGTGTGTGTGTGTGTGTGTGTGTGTGTGTGTGTGTGTGTGTGTATGTGTGTGTCTTTGTGTCTGTATGTATAGTTTGGAATGGTGCAAGGTTTGGAGAGATTGATGGAGGAACTTGAACTAAAGTTGATACTTGAATTGCAGTTAGAAATTTTCTGTGTAAAATAAATAGTACAGCTATGAGGTAAAGGCATGACATGCCTTGTGATATTTTGGGCACTTCAAGCTGTTCCTTAATTTGTTTGCCTTTCACTTTCATCTAACTCTTCCTTTACTGATAGAATAATTATTTCTTATTCTGGGGTGCAGTATTATAGTCACTTTCACCTGACTAGAGCTTTCTTCATTCACTGTTTCATTCTGTTCTTCTTGTATTTTTGTCTTTATTTTATTTATTTATTTATTTTGTGGGACCAGGCTTTGAACTCAGGGCTCCACGTTTGTAAAGCAAGCACTCTGCCATTTGAGTCACACCTCCAGCTCATTTTAGTCTGGTTGTTTTGGAGATGGAGTCTTGTGAACTGTGTGCCTGGGCTGACTTTGAGTAATGATTTTCCCGATCACAACCATCCAAGAAACCTAGATTACAGGTGTGAATCACCGGCCTGACTTGTCCTCATTTTTGACATTAGGTTACCCTAATCCTTTTTTCTTCACTCTTTTGTTCTAGCTCTTTCATAGACATCTCAAATTCTAAAAATGTTTCTTTAAAAGCAAATAAATCATCAATTTGTGTTGCTAATTCAGGTACCTCAAACCCATTAGTAATGGGCCTTTTAAATTGAATGTTATCTAGTTGATTGTTTTAGAATTCTCCCATCTTAAACATATTCTTCCTTCTCTTTTCCACATCTTTGTCACATTATCTCTTATTAAAATTTGACAATCCAGATATAAACTTCAAAATGTGAGCACTAAGAATAAAGCCAACATAAAAGAAATAGGAAGTGGCATTTTGATTTGCTCATTTAAATTCCTCAGCACACACAAGATATAAGATTGGTACAATTCCTGCTATGTGATGTTGCACCCAACCCCTCTACTACTTTCTGTATTCAAGCCAATTTGAGTTGTGTTTCTGTGCAAAACAACCACAATAGTCCCAATACAAAGAAAATACTTATTCCTATGTTGACTTTGTCTTTGGGGTTGTTGAGGTTTATTGAGCAGAAGTTAGGAAGCTGAGTAGGAGGCAAATGGTTAATTCTGCTGAAAGAAGAATTAACAGCAGGTGGCTGAAAGAAGTTAAGGTCATAAGCCAGGTGCAGGTACTCAGTCCTGTAATCCTTGAAACTTGGGAGACTAAGTTAGGGAGCAGTGCTGTACACGGGCAGTCCTGGCAAAAAAGAAAGTTTGCAAGACCCCATCTCAGTTGGGTAAGAGAAGCTGGGCATAGTGGTGGGTGCCTCTCATCCCAGCTATCACAGGAAGCTTAAATGGTAGGATTTCAGCCCGATCCTAGTGGCTCATGCCTACAATCCCAGCTTCTCAGAGGCAGAGATCAGGAGGATCATGGTTTGAAACCAGCCTGGGCAAATAGTTCTTGAGACCCTATCTTGAAAAAACCCATCACAAAAAAGGGGATGGTGGAGTGGCCTAAGTTGTAGGCTCTGAGTTCGAATTCCAGTACTGCAAAAAAAAAAAAGGTAAGATTTCTATCCAGGCCAGCCTGGATAAAAATCAAGATCTTATCTCAAAATAACCAAAGCAAAAGGACTGGTGGCATGGCTGAAATGGTAAAGTGCTTGCTTAGCAAGCTCAAAGCCCTGAATTCAAAATTCTTGTACCAAAAAGTTCAGTGCATTAAATGGAAGGGTCAAAGACAGGATATCAAGGTAGTTTACAACAGTATTTTGTCTAATTTTGGTGACTAAGCAGATGCTAGCATTATTCAGGAGGATGGAAGACAAGAGACAGAACGTTTGCAGGAATACTAAGTTTTCTTTGAAGCATCTTGAGTTTGAAGTGCATGTATCTTATTGGCTGCCATATTTATTAATCTGAATCATGCATGGGAGAACAGATTTAGAGATCATCAACATGTGTGCATTGTAGTCCAGGAAATGGTGAAGTAAGCAAAGGTAAGATAGACGGTTACAAAAGAGGAGGTTTAAGAGGCAGCCATATTTAAAGCAACAATAGAATGTAAGCTTCCAGGGGCAGGCACGATGCATGGCAAATAACAAATGGTGTACATACATAAATTATACATACATACAGAGCTGTAAAATTGGAGGAAGTAATGGATCGATCATTTCCTGATGTCTTCATATATGTTCTTAAGGTCTTTCTGCCTTGAGTTGTATTTTTTTTAAGAGACAGAATCTTCTATAAAGCCCAGGAGCTGGCTTCAAAACCATGATCCTTTTGCCTCAATCTCTCTAGAGCTGGGATTGTAGATATGCACCACCATACCCAACTGGCACTGAGTTTTTATATCTGCTTTGTACTCTCACTGTTAGGGTCTTATTCCTATTCGTTGCATGGGTATTGGAAACAGGAGCAGGACATGACCTATTACTCCTTAACTTAATCTGTCTTTTCCTCTCCAGGATGTGAACAATGTCACGAAAAGGTGTGTGAAGAGAAGATGGAGTAATTCTTTTGAGATTGACAAAAGATTTCTGTACCCGTAGTCAGTGTGGGGAAGGGGAAAAAAATCTCAGGCAAGGAACATTCAAGACTGATATCTTGAATTGCACATTTCATGAGAAATTTGGGAATCCCAAAATAAAGGAAAATGGCTGGTTTTCATGGTAAGAGAATTGGAGACAATACTGTCACTCAGAATAAATGCTTGTTATGTCAGTGACTCCTCTTGTACTGTCACCTGACTCCCTTTCTACCTGCGTTCTGCCCTGGTTCTCTTAGTTATCGCTACCTCAAAGCACACAGAGACATTCTTTGTGCCTTTTATCAGAGGGCAATTCAGTCTATATTGTTTTCTAAAGTCTGAGAATTTGCTCTTAGACAGTTGCCTTAAATTTCCCTTTCTCCCCTGACTTTGGAATAGTCCCGGTTTTTCTGCCTGGTTCTGATTTCCGTGTGTCAATTCCAGTAAAGATATAAATGTGAGAATGGGAAGAATGGCTTTGGCCCTGGAGGAGAACATGTTCTTTTCTCTAGCACGTAATCTAGAATCTCATCCAACAAGGCTCCTCACAGACATAGGAAGTGCAGAGCCTGTTGTCACTCTCAACTCAGAGGTGAGGATGTCTCCCTTCTCCCACTGGCATAAGATCCCCAGAGACAATGACCTCTAAGATGCTGTTCTGAGGCTTTCCTCCTGGGCTTGTGGAAGATCTGAGGCCTAAATCCACAGCATTGTGAAGGAAGCCCTTCATTTGATGCTCTCTAAGCCCCAGCAGCAGGTTCCTGGTGGTCTGTCAGTCCAGACATCTGAGTGCCTCCTGGCACTAACACTTGAAACATTTTGTATCTTCTTTTACAGTATTTCCCAGCCATTATTCTACTCAATTTCTTGCTATCTTTGGGACATAAATGTCAACAGAAAAACAAGGAAAGAAACAAAATAAAACTTTTGAAGGGGGTGGGCGGGTGGAGAAGGTTGAGTACTAGATTTGAACTCAGAGCCCTTATACTCACCAGGAAAGCACTCTGCCACTTGAGCCATACCACCAGCCCAGAGATGGTTTTTTTGGCAGTTCTGTTCTGGGGTTTGAATTCAGGGCCTCACACTTGTTAGGCAGGCACTCTTACCACTTGAAACACTCTGCTAGCTCTTTTTTGTGATGGGTTTCTTCGAGATAGGGTATCACAAACTATTTCCCAGGGGCTGTCTTTGAACCAAGATCTTTCTGATCTCCGCTTCCTGAGTACCTAGTATTATAGGCGTGAGCCCAGTGGCCAGCCCAGGTTTTAAGAAGTTAAAATCATAGTGAAGTTTACACAGCTTGTTTCTAGTCTAGGTCTTCTGGTCCAGTGCCAGGACCCTTTGCAGAGTGATGTTGACTTTTCTCAGGAGAGTGTTGAAATTCATTGATGGACCTAAGAGGTGAGGGAGACAGAGGTGTTGGTGGAACCCAGTGTCAGCACCAGGGGGTTCATAAGTTCTGTCCTTCCTAGGAGTGAGTTCTGGACCTTGAGGAAGCCCCAAGCTCTCCCAACCAAGCTGAAAAGTGTATTTCGGGCCCCAGATCTGAAAAGGATGCTGCGAGTATTCAGAGGTAAGATTTAGGGAAAGAGTTTGGTGTGGAATAACTGTAGTAGGAAGAAACGAAAAGGAAAGAGGGTATAGTTGGTATGTGAGAAGAGTGGCAATGAGGGAGGTCACAGAGGGAGAGACGTAGTGTAGTGTGTAGAACATAGACTCTTCATGCTTAAGAGGAGATGAAAAGTCTAATTCACATCTTCACAGAATTCCCCACTAGTCTCAGTTTTGTAAAGGGAGAGCTATCAGACCTGAGACCACTGGTTCTACTTAACATGTTTCACTCTTTTTCTTGTTGTAGAGCTGACAGATGTCCAAAGCTACTGGGGTGAGTAGAAACGGTGGCCTCTTTGATCTGTTGTGACTGATTCCCTTTCTCTTGCTCCTCCCCATACAAAGCTCATGTTTAAAGTGCCCATACCTCCCTTTTCCCTAGCTCCAGTTTCCCAACCACTTCCTGTGCCTCTTCCTCTGAGATCCTAGGACCCAGGTGCTTGTTCCCATCTAAGGCTGTTTTCCTTTTTTCTACAGTGGATGTGACCTTGAACCCACACACAGCTAATTTAAATCTCATCCTGTCTAAAAACCGGAGACAAGTGAGATTTGTGGGTGCTAAGCTGTCTGAACCTTCCCGTCTGGAAGAACATTATAACTGTAGTGTCCTCGGCTCTCAGCACTTCTCCTCAGGAAAGTACTACTGGGAGGTAGATGTGACCAAGAAGACTGCCTGGATTCTGGGCGTGTGCAGCAATTCAGGGGAACCTACATTCTCTTTCAACCAGTATCCTCACCAGCAGAATGCTTACTCCAGATTTCAGCCGCAGAGTGGATTCTGGGTGATTGGGTTGCAGCACAAGCACGAATACAGAGCCTATGAGGACTCCTCCACTTCCCTGCTTCTCTCCATGACGGTACCCCCTCGTCGTGTTGGGGTTTTCTTAGACTATGAGGCCGGCACTGTCTCATTTTACAATGTCACAAACCATGGCTTGCCCATCTACACCTTCTCTAAATATTACTTTCCTACAGCCCTTTGTCCATATTTTAATCCTTGCAGCTGTGCAGTCCCAATGACTCTACGTCGCCCAAGTTCTTGAATACTCTGCTGCCCCCATCCAGGTGGCTCATCTGACTCTCCTTTCTGATGTTTGGTTTTCTGAGTTCACACTCCTTCCTTTGAACATTGCCTCAATAATAGGATGTACCCAGTGACAATAGTGAGCATCCTTGACAGTTCTTGAAGTGGATTGGGAGAACTATCAGCATTTTACTGCGAAGCATAGGATTAGGTAGAAAGTTTTCACAATGCATGGAGTCAAATGTAAGAAATTCTCTTCTGTTCAAGTATTCTTTCCATTATTGAGATAATTGTGTCATTTTTATTGTTATTGTGACCAACCACATTCAGTTGGTTGAATTGTTAAATCTACCACAAATTCCTGAAACAAACCGTTATTATTTGCTATATGTAATTTGAGATTTATTTTTAGTAACCCATTGTTTAGGTTATGTTCCTGAACAAAACCAACTTGTAGCTGTATGTTCTTATAAGATGTTTGTCAGGTTTTATAAATTGTAATAATGAGCAAAGAAATCACTGTGTAAATGTATATAGGATTAAGTGCTAAAATCAAAAAATTCTTATTTAAAGCAATTCTTGTGGCTTTAAATTCAAATGGAAGGAGGCAGTTGTATCTTCTGTCTTTACTACAATCCCTAACCTTCAGCCTTCATCTTAAAATTTTAAGGGTTATAATCAAAAATGAAAAAGAGGACTTGGAGGTATAGCTCAAGTGGTAGAACAGCTGCTTATTAAGTGCAAAGCTCTGAGTTCATACCCCAGTAGTAACAAAAAAAAAGTCTTAAGTGGTAGACTTAAGGGGAGTGTCCTGAATTCAAACCCCAATACATCAAAAAAAGTTACAAAAATAAAAAAGAAATACACCTTCTAAGTGAACTGAAATTAAAAAAAAATGAAAGAAGAAGAAAATGATCACTCAAATGCAGATTTTTTTCTCCTAAATGGAACGAAGATGCAGAGAAAATATGAATAAATATAACATACTTTTAGGAAAAAAATAGTTTATTCTGATTTCTCAACATTCCCCCTTCCTTCATTCCTTCCTTTCTCCCTCCTTTTCTCCCTCCCTCCTTCCCTTTTGTGGTACTGGGGTTTTAACTTGTGCTTGCTAGGCAGACACTCTACCATTTGAACCCCTCTGCCAGCCTTTTTTGTGTTAGGTACTTTTTTTCTTTTTTTGCAGTACTAGGGCTTGAATTCATGGCCTTCACCTTGAGCCACTCCACCAGTCCTATTTTTGTGAAGGATTTTTTCATGATAGGGTCTCCGGAACTATTTGCACAGACTGTCTTTGAATCTCAATCCTGCTGATCTCTGCCTCCTGAGTAGCTAGGATTACAGGCATGAGCCACTGGTGCCCAGCTCTTTTCTTCTTTTTCTTTTTTGTGGTACTGAGGATTGAACCCAGGGCCTTTCCTTGAGTGACAACCCCAGCCCTTATTTTATTTTTTATTTTTACATAGGGTCTCACTAAATTTCCCAGACTGGCCTTGAACTCACTGTGTAGTCCAAGCAGACCTCAAACTTCTGATCCTCCTGCTTCTGTCTCCTGAGTAGTTGAGATTATAGGTATAGCTGAGATTACAGGAGTATTTCACTACTACCAGCCACCCCACCAACACCTTCCTTTCTGCCCTTTTTTTTTTTTTTTTTTTTTTTTGTCAGTACTGATGTTTAAACTCAGGGCCTCATGCTTACCAGGCAGGTGCATGCCCCAGGTCCTCTTTAGTTATTTTTTGGATAGGGCCTTGAATTTTTACCTGGTTCTAACCTAGGACCACAATCCTCCTACTTATGCCCTCCAAGTAACTGGGATTACAGATATCACTACCACACTGAGTTTATTGGTTGAGATGAGATCTTGCTTAAATTTTGTTGGGCTGGCCTTGAGAAGTATTCCTCCTGATCTCTACCTCCCACATAACTGGCATTGCAGGCATGAGCTATCATACCTGGCCAGCACTTCCTTTTCTTTATGCCCAAACACAAAGAGCTGGTGAATAAGTTGCTATGTCTTTAGTATGGGGTGCTATACTTTCTGAGCCAACCACTTTAACAAAAAAGAAACAGGAACTATGAGTGAAAATGAATGTGAAGGGGAGAACAGAGCTGCAGTATAGTCAAGGGCCACTTCTGGCTACTGAACCACTGTGACCAGTATGAATTGAGATGTGCTGTAAGGGGCTGGACGTGGTCTACATCTATAATCCAAAACTCAGGAGGCAGAGAACAGGAAGATGATGGTTTGAAGTCAACCCTGGACAAATAGTTCATGACATCCTATCTCAAAAAAACCCAACACAAAAAAGGCTGGGGGAATGACTCAAGTGGAAGAATTCCTGCCTAGCAAGCATGAGACCCTGAGTTCAAACTCCAGTACTACAAAAGACAGAGAGAGAGGGAGAGAGGAGGTGCTATAAAGGTAAATACACACCAGATTTCCACAAAAAAAAAAAAAATGCCTCACTAGTAACTTTTATGTTAATATTTTGGACACAGTTTACTTTTTTTAATGTGGGTACTAGAAAATTTTAAATTACACATTGCTTGTATTATACTTCTGCTGGAGAACAGTATGTGATGAAATTTCTGTTCCTGGGGAACCCTAGTATAACAGACTATGGGTCAGTGCTGAGAGGGCCCCAAGGCAAATGTGCTCATTTTGACAAAGACCTACCCCAATACACTCACCCCAAGGCATTTTTACTAAAGGTCATGGCAAAGAGACGATCTCAAGATAGCCAGGAGAGTAGACTTTGGACGATAAAGGAAGCGATCAGGCCAGAGTGTAAGATTCTGCCAAGTTGACCTCTGCCTTCAGCCCTAAGTCTATTGGCTTGAAGCTCTTTGATGAGTTGAAGAAATACTGATTCGTCCTCGGGATTCAGTTCTTGCATCTGTGGGGAGGAGAGATGCAGTACAAAGGCCTCGTACTGCTTTGTTCAGGGACAGCTTCATTTGAATGTTCTTTTTGACAGTACTGGGGTTTGAACTCAGGGTCTCATGCTTGCTAGGCAGGCTCTCTACTACATTTCAACTGGAAGAAACAGAAGAAACACAACAGGAGACTGAGTGGGCAGACTGGAGCCCAGGCAGCTGGTGGAAATTTAGGGAGAAGATGGGTCTGCCTGAATATTTTCCCATGCAGGAAGTTCCAGGCAAAAGGAGTTAGCCCAGTTTTTCTCTACGTGTAGTAGAAACCTCTTTGAGTCTTCTAAATTCACTTAGAGTTATTCAGTCAATGATCTCAGTTAATCATCAGCTAAAGTAATCCTGAAAGACCTGGGGAAGGTTTACCTAAAATGAGACTTGGCAATTATCAGGGTAAGTTAGCAACCCTGGCCTTGACATTTTTGATGTGATACAGTAAGTTAAGCTACTATGAAATCACGTGCGCGCGCGCACACGCACACGCGCACACACACACACACAATGAATCAATGGATCAAATACTAAATAAAGTTATTTCTTGTTCATGTAAAAAATGTAGCATGAGGGCTGACAGAGTGATTCAAGCAGTAGTGCGAGTGCCTGTCTAGCAAGCACAGGGCCCTGAGAACAAGCACCAGTACCACCAAAAACAGAAAGGAAGAGAGAGAGAGAGAGAAAAATTCTGACATGAGTATTAACTAGAGGATGAGTGGCATTTTTCCATGTGAGATTCATGGGCCATTGGGCCTTGTGTGCTTCTTTCATCTGGTGACTGTCATACCCTAGATGTAATTGTTAACACCAAGAGGGCAGAACGGCAAAGGAAACTGAAGAGGCAGCTTGCTTTTTAAATCCTTAGTTGACATATGGGATTCATAATTTCTACTCCTTTTCTGTTGCTGAGAAGAGCTATGCGAGCTTACCTAACTAAAAGGAAGATTTTTTTTAATGTCTAACATATGTACTCAAGTATAATCAAATTTCAAAAGAAGGAAGTTTTTTTGTTTGTTTTGTTTTTTGGTTTTTGGGTTTTTTTTTTGTGGAAACATAACAGAATGTTATAAGGGACACTTAAAGGAGTGCCTGGAACCATAAACTACTCTTTCTCATTACAGAGAACTCCGGATGGCACCTCATGAGTGTGTGTGTGTGTGTGTGTGTGTGTGTGTACACCTGTGACTGGAGTTTGAACTTAGGGCTCTGCATTTGCAAAGGAAGCCAAAGCATGTGCTCTACCTTGAGTCACACCTTCAGTTCATTTTGCTCTGGTGATTTTTTTGGAGATGGGTCTCATGAAGCATTTGTCCAGGTTGGAGCCTAAAACCTCGATGCTCCCAATACCTAGAATTACAGGCATGAACCACCAGTGTCCAGCCTAATTTTCATTTCTTTAATGCCTTGGGACGTTAAACATTTTTTTCATGTATTTCTGCTATCTGCATGTCTTCTTTAGTAAAGTGGCTCTTGAAATTTTTCACTTCTTAAAAAAAATGTGGTTACTAGTTCTTATTAGAGAGTTTGGAGGGTTCTTTATATATTCTTGTAACAAGTCTCTCATTAAATATAGAATTAGTAAATATTTTCTCCCAATATGTGGCTTGCCTTTTCATTCTCTTAGCAGTATTTTTCAAAGAGGCAGACATTCTTGATTTTTCTGCTACTTAAACTTTTTTTCTCTTGTTGGGTTTTTTGGTTTTTGTTTTTTTTTTTAATTGTTGGGTTGGGTGGGGTACATTGTAGCATTTACAGAGGTTCTTAAAATGTATCAAATACATCATACTTGAATCCCCCCCACCCCCTTTGGTGTTTTATCTAACAAATTTTTCCTAATCCAATATCAAAAAGAATATCTAAAGCCAGATGTGGTGGTGCATGCCTAAATCCCAGCATTCAGGACTCTAAGGCTGGAGGAGGGTGAGTTCCAGGCCAGCCTGGCCTACATGGCAAACCCTATCTCAAACAATAACAACAGAAGAAACAGTAATAACAAAATATCTCTTAGCTTTCTTCTAGAAGTTTTGCCATTTAGATTAAGTCCATAATCCACGTTGTGATAATTTTTATAAATAGTGAAAGGTACGGCTCAAAATCTATCTCTTCTTATGTGTGGACTCAGTTGTCCCAGCACTATTTGTTAAAACATTCTTTGTCCACTGGATTGACTTTGCATCTTTGTCATCTCCCAACTGATCACTAGACTCTAGTCTGTTCCATTCATCTACTGGTCTATCAAACCTCAAGCAGGTCTTCTGTTTTTGTTGTTTTCTCCGTGTCATGCAATAATATTCTTCTGGGGGTATTATAGAAATTAAACAACAATACTTGAATCACTTCTAGTTCGAGCTCATAATTAATGACAAGAACATTGTTTATTTATTTTATTCTAGTTTTGATTCTCTGTGATTTGAAATGAATAATTTTTAGAATGCAAATTAGTATACTTAAGAAATTATTACTTGCTGGTGGTGTAGCTCAGAGGTAGAACATGAATTTAGCCTGGTAAGGCCCTGGGTTCAACCCCTACTACCTCCAAAAACAGTCACAAAAAATTATTACTTGTGTTTTATTTCAAGAAACAAAATAATCTGATTAAATAATAACATATAATTTAAAAATTTCATATAATTATAAAATAATTCTGTTGGGGGAGAACCAAAGGGTAGCCATGTTAGAATTGGGCTCCCTCCCTCTTGAAGGTAGCTTACTAGAAACTCTCCACCCAGGCTTAAGACAAATAAGCATTCAACTTTAGCCATTTACTAAAAAATCCCCACCTGGCCTAGAAGAATTACCTGTCCAGAAGGCCACTGAGGATTTTCCTGCCCAGTGACCTTCCTGGGACTTCTCCACCAGCCTCCTGTATCTACCCCAAGTCTATAAGCAGTGGTCGACTCCAGTTCTCTTGCTAGGGACCCCTTCCTCAGAGTTTCTTTCTGAATAAACTCTGTGCTGGTGTTTGAGCTGTCTCCTGCCTATCTATCATGTGCCTCTTTCAGTTTAAAAAAATCCATTATTGTGAAACATTTTACTCTAAAACAAAAAACTATTCCCATCCTAGTCATCATTTCCTTTTTCATCTCTAACATACTAGCTGAAAATTAACTTGAGGGGTAGCTCAGTGGTAGAGGCCCTGAATTTAATTCCCTGAATCAAAGCAACAACAACAACAAAAAATTGATGTTATATTCTTTACCAAGATGCAGTTTGTTTTGCTTTTAAATTTTTCTTCTGGGTGTTCTGTTAGTCCTCTGCATGTCTGATTTGCTATCTATCATTAACTTCTAAAAAATACTTGGTCATTATTACTTCAAATATTTCTTCTGTTCCTGCTCCATTTTTTTTTTTTTTCCTTTCTCTGGTATTCTAATTATGCATACATCTTTTAAAATTGTCTTTCTCAGGTAATTCTCTTTTATTTTTTAAATTTATTTTTTTTCTTTGCATTTTAATATGGGAAATTTCCACTGTTACCTGTTCAAGATCAGAGACTTTCTTTGATCATGTCCCATCTGTTGATGGGTTTTTGGGTCACAATCTCTAAAGAAGTAATCCCTCTTTTTCAGAATTATCATAGATACTACTTCAGATAAGTCCATCAAAAATATTTTTTATTTCTGTTACAGTGTTTTTAATTTCAAGCACTTTTCTTTTTAGAATCTTCATCGCTCTGTTTACACTACCCATCTGCGTCTTCATTGTCTGATGTCAGATCTAATGCTTGATGTTCATGCTTCATCTCTTTAGATTGTGTTTTTCCTTTCCTTTTGACATGGCTTCTTATTTTTGTTGTTATTGTAAATCTGACATATGTATCAGGTAACAGGAACTCAAGTAATAAAGACCTTAGTGTGATGTTTTATGTTAAATCTACTAGGAACAATGTAGCTGGAAGGATACCAGAGGTTTCAAATTCTATTATCTTTCTTTGTTTATCCCTTACTGTCTTTGACTTTTCCTATGAACTTTTCTGTAAAGTAGTCTGTTTCAGCTCTCATCCACTGCTGTTATAACTTGAGCCCTTTTGATGTGGTTATAAGATGTGGAGAATGTTGTTGATATAATAACAAAGCTCATACTATCTTCAAGTTTGGGAGAAGAAAAAACCTCACATAGTAGATAAGCAAATTTTATCTTTCTGCCAAACATGCTGTTTTACCAAGAGGGTCAGGTTTAAAAATTCATACAATCAGTATGGGAGATGCATGCATTTGCGTTGTTTAATGTGTTGTTGGAAGCTAAAGTAAAAAAATGATGTTTTATAGGCTGGCTCTGTGATCATCATGTGTTCTCAGAGGCCTCAGATTTTCCTAGTCATTCAGTAAGTGTGCTGCTGAGGACAAAGAGTCCCTTCCCTCAGGGGAAATGTGTGAGAGATCAAAGTCCAAGCTGTGCAGGATTAATTGTCCCTAACAGCAGTCTTCCCCTGCCCTGGGTCAGCCTGCCCTAAGTCATTTACTCTCAAACTGAGGCAGGCTAAGATAGGAAACATATATGTCTTAATATTGCATTTGAGGTTGAGCATCTGAGCCTTCTTTTCAATTGCAAATGTGTGTAGGTTATTCACTCACTGGCCCTGGTACAACTTAAACCACTCCCACTCAGTCCAGTTACCACCCATGCCCCTCCCACGCATCAATTATTGGTTCTTATGGGTTCTTCCCTTTCTGTAGGTTATGGTAGGTTTTAAAAGCACCTGGAAAGAGGAAGACTCTCTCTCTCTTTCTCTCTGCTTTCAGCTCCCACCTGTCCCTACCATGACCTTTTGTAATGCCTTCCCTTAGTTTTAATAAACTCTTACCTCCCTTACTATACCCATGTGTTCTACCTGGATGCTTCCATGTGGGACACAAAGAATTTGGGAATCTTCTGACCAGAGACTACAGAAGCTTACAACAAAGCTACCATTAGTTGGTGCCCAGGTGCAAACAACTGCATAATTTCAGGTTTAAGAAATGCACCCCCACCCTTCTGTCTCCAAATCGCTATGCTCCATCCTACAGCGGATACTTGCTTTTTGAAAGAATGTAATAGTGAATAAGTAATACAAGTAATCTTTATTAGGAGTACATGAGCATTTTATACATATGTAAACAAGACAAAATATAGTACAATTAATAGAATTGCAAATGAAAAGTTGTTCATTATGGGTAAAGAAAATATTAAAAATATTAAAAACACTGTAATTCCATGCTTATAATCTCTGTAAAATGGAAATAGGTAATAGAGTGTAGGTGAATGGTAGAGCACTTGCCTAGCATATCCAAGGCCCTTGGGTTCAATCTCTAGGACAGAAAAAAAAAAGTCAGTAAAAATAAAAATGTCTAACATTCATGAAAAAAATCAGAGAGTATTCATAAGAAAATAAAAATGAAAGTAATCCTAGCTACTCAGTAGGCAGAGATCAGGAAGATCCAGGTTCAAAGTCAGCCTGGGCAAATAGTTCCTGATACCCTATCTCAAAAACACCCAATACAAGCTGGGTGCTGGTGGCTCACGCTTGTACTCCTAGCTACTCAGGAGGCAGAGATCAGGAGCATCACAGTTCGAAGCCAGCCCAGACAAACAGTTCACGAGACCCTATCTTGAAAAAACCCATCACAAAAAAATGGACTGTTGGAGTGGCTCAAAATATAGGTCCTGAGTTCAAGCCACAACACTGCAAAAAAAAAAATAATAATACAAAAAAGGGCTGGGAGAGTGGTTCAAGTGGTCAAGTGGTAGAGTATCTGCCTAGAAAGTATGAGACAAGTTTAAAACCCCAGTATTGCCAAAAAAAAAAAAAAAAGGATGATAGAGGTGTCAATAGATAACTTCCCAGTCCTGTCTCTCTGCCTATAATAAATGAGCTTTGGGTATCAGACCCTTTGTTCACCCCTTTCTGTCTCTCCAGTGTTTGCCTAGACCTCCAAGTACAGTCATCTGGGAATATTTGTAGATACTTTGTTTTTACTTTGTTTTCTGTTTCTTTCTTTTTGGTTTGTTGAGACAAAGGTCTCTCAGTGTATCCTAGGCTGGCCTTGAACATGCTAGAATTACAGGTGTGTACCACCATTTCTGGCTTCTATTTGCAGATTCTCAAATGCACCAAACTTGTGTTTTTTTCCAGGCCATTTGTGCCAGCCAGTAGCACAGCTCAGCAGAGTAAGGCACCAGAGGAACTCTTGATACTTTAAAACACCTTCCAAAAGTCGCAGTTTTTCTACTTTTATCATATGTTGGATGATAGTTATTAAGAAAATAACACTCCAGTGAAATAACTCATTCCTGTAATCCTTGCTGTTCCAAAAGCAGAGATTGGGAGATTATCAGCCTGGGCACAAATTTAGCAGGATCCCCATTTCAACCAATAGCTGGGTGCAGCAGCGTTTGTCTGTCATCTCAGGTATGCAAGAAATATAAATAGGAGGATGATGATCCAGGTCAGCCTGGGCAAAAATACGAGAGCCTATCACAAAAATAACTAAACCAAAAAGGTCTGGGAATGTGACTCAAGTGTTAGAGGGTCTGCTGAGAAGTGTGAAGTCCTGTGTTCAATCTGCAGTACCACCAAAAAACAAAACAAAACAGAAAGGAAGGAGGAAGGAAGACAGAAAGATAGGTGCCAGTGGCTCACTTCTATAATCTTAGCTACTTTGGGAGACTGAGATTGGGAGGATCACAGTTTGAGACTGGCCCAGGCAAATAGCTCCCGAGACCTCCCATCTCCAAAAATAACCAGAGCAAAATGGACTGGAGGTGTGGCTCAAGTAGTAGAACACACCTGCTTTGAAAGAACCTGAGTTCAAACTCCAGCCTCAGAAAAAAAGAAAAGAAGGGAGAGAGAGAGAGAGAGAGAGAGAGAGAGAGAGAGAGAGAGAGAGAGAGAGAGAGAAGGAAGGAGGGAAGGAGGGAAGGAGGGAAGGAACAAAAGAAGGGAGGAAGGAAGGAAGGAACAAAGCTGCACTGTGGTGCTGCACATTTCTACTTCTAACACTCAGGGAGGCTGAAGCGGGAGGATTCTGAGTTCCAAGCAAGCCTGGGAGCCTGGGCTATAGAGTAGATTCCAGGCCAACCTGGGCTTTTTTTTGACCCAACCTTAAACAGACAACCCCAACAACAAAAAGAAGGAAAATAGCAAAAGAGGTTATAGACATGACGCATGACCTGATCATATGTGTATTAAGTTCATAAGGAAAAAATAAAGGAAAAAAACAAAATTGAACAAAATTGATGAAAAATTAGATGTCACACACACAACTAAGTTAATAAACACATCTCAGTTAATGATTAACAAATCTGGCTAATGATTTAGTGTCTAATGTGATAAGAACTACCAATATACCAATATTGAAAAGAAACCAGAATGAAAAAGTAATAATTAACTCCCTTAAATGTGGCCAATGAGTATACCCAACTACATTGAATGCAGATGTTTTTAAGGGGCAGTTGTTAAACTTCCAGCAAATTTATAATTGTCCTCCTGACTAGGACTTGTCCTCAGATCCCCAAGCATGAATCAGATGATAGAGACAGAAGAGATGATTGTACTTTGGCAAACAGTTTCCAAAGGTGGCACTTTTTGTTATGTGGTGAGTCTACAGGAGGTAGAAAATCAGGACTTTTTTTTGTGTGTTGTTTGTGGTGTTGGACCAAATCTAGAGCCTTGTGTATGCTAGGTAAGTGCTCTACCATTGTTCTATGTTTCCAGTGACTATTTTTTTCTTTCTTTTCTTGCTTTTTTTTGTGGCACTAGGGTTTGAATTTAGGGCCTCTTGCTTACTAGGCAGCCACTCTACCACTTGAGCCACTCCTCCAGACCTGTTTTTGTATTGGGCTTTTTGGAGATAGGGTCTCTCAAATTATTTCCTAAGGCTAACTTTGAACTAGGATCCTCCTGATCTCTGCCTCCTGAGTAGCTAGGATTCCAGGCACGAGTCACCTGCGCCCAGGGCCAATGATTTTCTTGAATACAGCACAGAATACAAATTCATCAATTTATTTTCTTCGTGAAGATAGCATGCTTGTTATGAAGCAACAATGTGCTGGGATTGTCCTATGTCCAGGAAGGGCAGTGACGTATGATAGAGACTCTCCTATTCAAGGTTCTTCCTCTTCAGGTGAGATCAAGGTTACCTCAACCTCAAAGCACTCCTTTTTGCTCTGGACCCAAAAGACCTGACTTAGCACTTAAAACTAGTGGCATTCCACCTCAGATTCATATAAGAGTCACCTAGAAAACTTAATTTTCTTTTATAATCAATATTATCGAGGTACATGCTATAATGCTGTAATATGCACCCATTTACAGTGCACAACGTGACATGTTCTGAACAAGTTTTACACTTGTGTAACTACTACATAAACAAAATTTAGAACACTTCCAAAACTCCAAAAAGGCTAGGTCCTCTGTAAGCTAACCTTTCTCAGCACTGCTCCCTCTCCCCACTAACCTCCCATCTTATAGGGAGTAGTAAATTCCTTTTGGGGGACAAATGGAACATTAGATATTTCCCTAGGGGGATGATTCAAATTGGTACACTGATTGGAGGTCTGTGCACAATCATGAAAGTGATAGAAGACACTGAGTTCCTTATTGGCTTAGCAAGCAGAGTCAACATAGGGTTTCTCAAATTCAGCTTTTTTGATATCTTGGACTGGATAATTCTTCATAGTGACAGCTGTCCTGTGAATTATAGAATGTTTTGCATCATGCCTGGCCTCTACCCACTAGATGTCAGTGGTTATAATAACCAAAAGTCTTCTGGACATTGGAAAATTCTCCAGTTCAAATTGTCCTTTCTTCTTTGAAGAGAAGCTAGGTTAATGTATTGCTCTGTCTCGGTAAAGGACTTCCCTTTGGCTCAGAAGCTCTTCCCCTTTTCTCTTCCTGTTGGCCCAAAGAATTTCACTTTCATTTCTCAGCCAGCTAATTCGGAGGGAGGGAAGCAGGAAGAGAGGGACTGCAGGCAGACTGAGCCTGCGTGGTGAGTGAATTCTGCCCTTGGCTTTTCTTTACCACTTCAACCAGGAGCCAAGATTGCACCGTTGGGGCTCAAAGGTGTGTGGGGACATTTGTGAGGGGCAGAAGGAGGGAGACTCTGGGAGGAAAGTACTAAGTGAAGTTTGGGGAGTTTAATTGATGCACAGAGACTGGTCTGCTCTGAGAAGAAAAGCCTTGAGTGCAGAGAGATGGCAGCCTTGAGTCTGGGGAGGAGATGCCTTGAAAAGAGAGGAAGCAAGTAGAAGATCTTGTTTCTGAACCCTTATTTTCAGGGCAAGTCCATTCCCATCCTTCTTGTTCTAGAGTTTTGATTTTCTACCTGTAAGAGGATCTGGAATATTCTTTCTTTTCTAAAGGGATAACCAGAAATTCTCTAAGCTGGTAAAAGGGGATCTCTGTATTTCAAGTGTGTCAAAGTCAGACTGCTAAAACAGGGCAGCAGATAAAATGGAACCTCAGGGCACAATATGGCAAACATTGAAGGTGTGTCTTTTCCTCCCTCTCTGGAAACCACTGTCTATGACCTTCCTGATTATCTCCTCAGCCATTGGTTTGCCTGAGGGCAGCAGGTTGCCTACTTCTGTGCACTTCTAGAGCTCCAGTATTAAGACTTCACCTGCTTTTCCCTGATCAGCCTTTTGTTGTTGCTAAGAGACTGCTCTCCCATGTTTCTGAGACTGGTGTTGACCTCCCACGTTCAGATGATCCTCTTGTCTCAGTCTCCTGAGCAGCTGGCACTACAGAAATGTGCCACTGTACCCAGCTTACCTTACTTTAGTAGTGTGTGTCAATCTGCTATCCTTCCATGCCTTAGAAAATGTTCATCCTTCTTCCCTTCTTCCTCCCGTACACATCTTTGCACTAATTATTACTTCAATTCATTGCTGTTTTCTTTATTCAGAGCTAGTGAACAAAAGTTGGTTACTGCTGACAGAGCCCAAGGTTTCAACAGTCTTGTTAAAATGTTTTGTTTCTGTTGATCTTGAATGTTTCCCATCTTAGACCCACTTGTGGGCAACCTGCACTTTTTTTTTTTTTTTTTTTGGTGTTACTGGGGTTTGAACTCAGGGCCTCATGCTTTCTAGGCAGGTGCTCTACCACTTAAGCCACTTGGCAAACCTGTTTTTGTGTTTGTCATTTTCAAGATAGGGTCTTAGCAAACTATTTGCCCAGGCCTGGTTTCAAAATGAGATCCTCCTGATCTCTGCCTCCTGAGTAGCTAGGATTATGGGCTAGGGCCTCGCCAACCTGCACCTTGATGGATGTGCTAGGTACATTGACACCTGAATTCTGCAGAGTTCATCCTAACTGCCTTGCTATGAGTCTGTACCTTCCTCCTGAAAGTACCAGTTTTCTCCCCAGAGTTTAGCCAAGGCCAAACACATAGGAGACTGTGGATTTACTTACTAATTTATAAATAAATTTAATCAAATGAACCATAACAGGCTATGAGCATCCATTCAACATTCAAAAAATATGAACTAAATAGAAGAGTTTGTATTCTATTTTAGCAACAAAAATAAACAAATAATTGATAGAATATATAAAAAGTAAATAATACTGTGGAGTTACATTTTTAAAAGGTTGAATTAGGCGAAGACTCTGAAGAGAACTGGTAAGTAAGGTCTTTCAATTTTGAATGGTTGTAATGAAGGCCTCCTTGTGAGACTGTTAATAGAATATTAAAAGTGTGAGGAACTTAAAGTCCTTAACACAGGTTGGTTTTCCCTGAGGGTGAAAGAAGGACCTTGAGGGTTAGGCATGCTGCTGTAAGAGTATGTGAATGTGGATCTAAAATGGACTGTTACTAAGGCTGGCCTCACTCTGGATGACTTGCCTTTGGGCAAAGGAATGCCTGCTTTAAGAGGATTATTGCAAAAAAAAAGAGGATTATTGCAGTCAGGTTTGGTGGCTCATGCCTGCAAGCCAGGCTACCTGGCAGGTGGAGATCTCAAGGATTTTGCTTCAAGGCCACCCCAGGCAAAAAGCTAGCGAGATCCCAATCTCAATCAAAAAGCCTGGTATGGTGATGTGCACCTGTCATCCCAGCTATGCAGGAGGCAATAGCTAGGAGGATCAAGGTCTGAGGCCACCACAGGCAAAAACACAAGACCCTTCTGGAAAAGTAACTAAGCAAGCCAGGCACTGGTGGTTCATGCCTGTAATCCTAGCTACTCAGAAGGCAGAGATCAGGAAGATCGAGGTTCAAAGCCAGCCCAGGCAAATAGTTCTCAAGACCCTATCTCCAAAAACCCCATCACAAAAAATAGGGCTGTTGGAGTGGCTCAAGTGGTAAGAGCACCTGCCTCGCAAGCAAGAGTCCCTGAGCTCAAACCCCAGTGCCACCTAAAAAAAAAAAGAAGTAACTAAAGCAAAAAAGGTTGGGGGTGTGACTCAAGTAAGTGGTAGAGTGCCTGCTTAGAAAGTGCAGAGCTCTGAGTTCAAACCTCAGGACCACCACAACAAAAATAACTAAAGAAAGATTATTGCAGTGAACAACCTAAGAACAGTGATGAGAGCAGAGCAGGAAGATTAGAGAAAGTATCAGCCTAGGGAGAAAAATTTCCTGGAATCCAGGCAGAAGAGTGGTGGCAGTGGAAATATTTCAAACTAATTTGAAGAAAACACACTCAGAATATTCTGGTGAACTAAATGAGAGAAAAAGAGAAGATTAGGGGTAGCTTAATGAAAATGTTAAAAAAAAGACCTTAAAATATATCGACTAATTAGCTGGGGATCTTGACCGGGCACCAGTGGCTCACGTGTGTAATCCTAGCTACTCGGGAGGCTGAGGTTGAGATTAGGAGGATGGCATTTCCCAGCCAGCCAGGGAAAATCGTTTGCAAGACCCCCATCTTCAAAACAACCATAGCAAAATGGAATGGAGGTATGGCTCAAGTGGTAGAGCACCTGGTTTGCAAGCATGAAGTACTGAGTTCCAATCCCAGTTCCACCAAAAAGAAAAAAAAGCTACGAATCTTGGAGAAAGGGTCATTAAGATTTATCCTTGGACTCCAAGAAGTGGTTGATTTCCTGGAACTCTGTGCATAGAGTAATGGGGAGGAGAAGGTGCAATCTTCCTGAGTTTGTAGCTGGTAGTTAAGGGAAGCTGGTAGCTTGTTCCAGGACCGATTCTCTTTGGCAAAGATCTGTAATAGCTTCAGAGGTCTTAAGAGTTTTGGTTTAGCAGTAACCAGGTGACCTGGGGATTCTATCAGGCTGATGTCACTCATCTTCCCTTCTCTACTTCCCTGACTGCTGCTGGGCTTGGGTCGCTCTTGGGCAGTTGTGGTGTCATTCTGCACATGTGGGGCTTAGATTCCTATAGATCTGCCTCACTCTTGGACTGTAATGACAGCAGTGGCTTTGAAATCACTTTGCAGCCCACTGTAAACATGGATCACAGCATGTTCCACTACTTTCTTCTCTGTAGGATCTCAGTGTTCCTCAGCATTGGTAAAATACTGAGTAGAAGAAAAGGCAACAGAGGTTGGTTGTCTTATGGCTTCAGTCACACAAATAGTTATTACAATATCATGTTAAAACCCTAGTCTTGCAAGTTGTCAGAGTCTGGTCAGACCCATTCGTGCTTTGGATGATTTAGCTTTGCCTGAATTAAACCCACCAACCCACTTTCAACCTTTTTTCTCTGTAGATTCTCTACTTTTATCTCATTATGAACTGATGAGAAATAGGAAATGACTTGAATGTTGCCCTTTATGTCTTTTATTTGGAGAAAGTTCCAAGGACTGTCACTGTTTCTCCCCCACCCCTCCAACCTCCCAGAGCTTCCTTCCCAAACTGATGTCTCCAAATGGGGAAATACTTATGCTCCCTTTTGTGTCTTAGCTAGATTTCCCATGGTTTGGAGCTCTCAGTGGCTCTGATTCAAGGTGTTAATGCCTTGGTTAGACTTGCTCTCCAGGTCAACACACACTGAATCAGTGTATGACACTTGCTATGGGTTCCCAAAGACAGGAAAGTACAGGGCTCTTTGACTTCTAAAGGCACAAGCTCAGACAGGACTACACAAGATGGCTGCCCACACGCCACCACCATGAAATACCAGGAAGAAGAGACAGTTGTCTCAGTGCCAGTGTGCTCTGCAGACTCTAGGCCCACTCTCTGGTTATACTGCACTTTCACACAGTGCTCGCACCTGTTTTAAATGTGTTTTCTGAGTGTCTTTCACTTCAACCCCCACCTTCTGCTGTGCTACTTCTTGCACACTCCATGCTGGAGCACTTTGTCTCTCTCACATTTTTTCTGTTTTTTTTTAGGTTCTGTCTGTTTGCAACTGAAACTTCAGTGCTTTCCACCACCATCCACCTTAAGCTGTGGCTGCTCTCTGCAGAAGCTAGCAATTAGTGGGTACCATTCACTTGCCACTACACCATCCTGTATTAATCTGCTGAATCACCCAATAGTCTTTAAGCAAGAAGAGCCTCAGAAGTTAGGATAGAAAGAAGCCAGGGGAGCAGTGTGATGGCTTCAAAAATCCTGATGAACATGTCGGAGGAGGTGACTTGTCCCATCTGCTTAGAGCTTTTGACGGAACCCCTGAGTCTAGAGTGTGGCCACAGTTTCTGCCAAGCTTGCATCACCGAGAACAATAAGAAGGCAATGATAAGCTCAGCAGAGGAAAGCAGCTGTCCTGTATGTGGTATCAGATACTCACTTGAAAATCTATGGACAAATCAGCATCTGGCTGGCATAGTGGAGAGACTCAAGGAAGTCAAGTTGAAGCCTGACATTGAGAATCAGAGAGATTTCTGTGTGCGTCATGGAGAGAAACTTCTACTCTTCTGCAAGGAAGATAGGAAGGTCATTTGCTGGCTTTGTGAGCGTTCTCAGCAGCACCGTGGTCACCATACCTTCATCCTTGAGGAAGCAGTTGAGGAATGTCAGGTAGGGTCCTAGAGACAGGGCAGAAAATGGTCCTTGGTAAGAAATCTCATATTTCCATCCTTTTAAAACTAATATTGATACCAAAGTACTGAGTCCTGGTATGTCCCTTACCTTATGTTCAGCTTTCAATGCCTGGAGTACATTTCTGAGATTTCCTTTTATTTGCATAAAGGGTCTCTTGGACAAAAGTCAGAGGTTTGAGGAAATCCTTTACCAAGTTTAGCTTTCATTGCTCTTCTTAGCAGGGAGATTGCTGGACAACATTGTAGATGGATATGGGAAGAGCATCAAAAAGAGGAAAGGACTTCACTGTTGCAGGGCAGTACTTACTGTACAGAAAGAGAGATGCAGGCTCCTATTGATAAGAAGATGATGACTTCCATCCATCAGGGATAAAAAATACATTTACCTCGTCAGATTTCCTCTCATATCATAGACTCTAAGCATCAACCTCAGTTTCTATAAACTGGTCTCTTCTGAGATCAGCTTGATTTCTTTTTCACTAAACATCTGTCCAGATGCTGGAAAATCTCTAATCTTTACTATTGTGATTTCTTCTTTATAGGAGAAGCTTCAGGCAGCTCTCAAGAGGCTGAGGAAAGAGCAACAGGAAGCTGAGAAGTTGGAAGCTGACATCAGAGAACAGAGAATTTCTTGGAAGGCAAGAGGAGATTTTTTTCCTGAGGGATTCTGAGGCAGGAATCTTAGCAGGGCCTTTGGTCCTAATCCAAGTAGTCCCCTTAGTCTTTGTTCTTTGACATTGAATAAGTCCAGAAAACATTTGATTATTTCTTTGTTGGGGGTAAGGGCTGGAGATAGACTTGCACAAAGATGGACTGTATGGTAGGGAAGGATGGAGAGTACTGTGCTCTGTTTCTCTTTTCAACGAGTCTCTGATGCTTCTGTTGGAAGACACTGGGCAAAAGACCAGTTTTCCTCAAGGTTCAAAACTGGGAATGTGGCAATGCAGTAAGTCATGGGTGTCCAGGACAGCTGTCTACAAGTTTTATTTCTGTCTGATGGTTAGCCTAGATAAGACTGGCTGAGATCATTGTTTTAGTAGGCATTGAAGGAAAAATAGTAGGAAAAAATAGCTCCCCACCGAAATTGCTCTCTGATTCTATAACCTTCCTGGGTTGAAGTCTCTGAAAAATGTCTTTTCCCATTTGGTTCCTATATCTTGTACATAGGCCTAGAGCCTGACAGACTCATCACATCTCTTTCTGTCCATGTTTACAGTATCAGATACAGACTGAAAGGCAAAGGATACAAACAGAATTTAATCAGCTTAGAAGCATCCTGGACGGTGAGGAGCAGAGGGAGCTGAAAAGGTTGGAGGAAGAGGAGAAGAAGATACTGGATAACTTGGCAGAGGCTGAGGATGAGCTGGCTCAGCAGAACCAGTTGGTGAAAGGGCTCATCTCAGATCTGGAGTGTCGGAGTCAGTGGTCAACAACAGAGCTTCTGGAGGTAGGAAGGATCTCCTAATGTAAGAATGTGTTGTTACTTTTCTCTTTATAGCTAATAATATTCTATATTGAATGGAAGTAGTGAAAGCAAACATTCTTGCTTTTTTTCTGATCTTAAGAGAAAAACATTCAGTTTTTCACCATTAAGTATGATGGTAGCTCTGTGTTTTTTGGAGATGACCTTTATTAGGCTGAAGAAGCTCCCTTCTATTTCAGGTTTGATATCTTTACTATTGTTTTCATCATAAAGGTATTAGCAATTTTGTCAAGTGCTTTTTAAATATTCCTTGAGATCATCATATGGTTTTTATTCCTTATTTTATTAATGTGGTGTATTACACTGATCAATTTTTTTGTGCTGAATCAAACTTACATTTGTGGGACAAATCCCACTTAGTTATGATTAGAATGACCATTATTTTTTATTTTGCTGGATTTGATTTTCTAATATTTTTTGGAGAATTTTGTGTCTACATTCATAGAGAATATTGGCCAGTGTTTTCTTTTCTTATGATGTCTTTGTGATTTTAGTTTCCCTGTAGGACTGGCACTGTATAATGAATTTTGAAATGTTCTAAAAACTCTTCTATTCTTGGAAGAATTATGAAGTACTGGTGTGAAACCATCAGTGTCTGGCCTTTTATTTTTTTGTAGGAAGTCTGACTTCTGGTCTGATCTCTTTTCATGTTCTAAGACTATCCATTTTTTTTGTCTTCATTGGTTGTTTTTGTACTTGTAGGAATTTGTTCATTTCATTTAGTTTATATATTTTGTCAGTATACCAACAAGTGACTTGTTTATTTTATCTAGCTTATCTAATATGTTTGTATGTAAGTGTTCACATTCTGCAACTCTTTTTGTGTATGTGTGGTTCTGGGAATATAATACAGAGACTCATACACGCTCGGAAAGTGTTCTGGCACTGAGCTATACCCCCAGCTCCTTATAATTCTCTTTAATTTCCTTAAGGCCACTAGTAATGTTGCATACTTCATCCCTGATTTGAATAATTCACCTCCTCATTTTCTCTTGGTGTGTCTAGCTTAAAGTTTGTCAATTTTGTTGATATTTTAAAATAACTAATTTTTGATTTCTCTGATTTTATTTCACTTCTCCATTCTCTCATTAATCCTGCCTAACCCACAAACTTTTTGATTTGTACTTTCTTCTTCCTAGGACAGAAGTGGAATCATGAAGTGGTAAGTATGCATGACTAGGAGCTGTGCTTTTGTGTTTAAGAAAGGTTTGTAGCCATTAGAAATATTTAATCAGGATTTAAAAAAATCTCTAGGTCAGTGAAAGTTGGATGTTGCATTTTCTTTTTAAAATTATTTTTGAATTATAATGCATTAATAGTATGAGAGAATTTCATTGTGATAATTCCATATATGCATATGACATACCTTGAATAAGTTCACCTTCTCCATCATATTCCCACTCCCCCCTTTCCTCTTCCCCCTTTTTCAGCATTTGATGGGTTTCATTATACTGTTTTCATACGTATATTTAAACTGCTGGTCATCAGTGAGGATTTGAGTATTCCGTACCTACTGAGAATGGACCTGATTCAATGGTAGTGAACTTGGTGATTGAAGTTCAGAGTTAGAACCAGAAAGGATATTAAGGATAAGGGGTTTCACAATCAAACTTTTGTGAGTTCATTCTAATTTACCTTCAGTCCCTACATATAGTTCTGGATCCCTTATTTCATGGGTGCTTGTCTTACCACATAGAGGACCTTGTCAAATCCTAAAATAGGCCATGAGGACAACTCCTTTATATTTTCTTTGCTTATGTGAGAATAGAAGAGAGAGAGCAGGTCATTTCACAAAATTCTTCCTAGATTTCTGAAAACAGACCCAAGTCTTAGGCTAGTAGCTTTGATGCAGGTTGCCAATAGTTAATCTCTTTTTGTTTACTTTAGAAGCCCATATGGAAAAGTGTAGTCCTTGTGTCTAGTTACAACCCATGTGGAAGCATCAAATTCCTTACAGGCTCATTTTAGGAATCATCAGTTCTTCTTTGTCAAGTGTTTGTAACTTTTACCCAAAGAATCTGAATTCTCTAATGTAGGCCATACCTGGAGTTGGACTAGTGTGCAGGCTCACTGGTCCTCCAAACAGAGCCCTACATCATATAGTCAGGATCTGCAATTCACTCGATTTGCCTGGAAGCTCACATCCTGGCACTCTCTAGAAGACCTACTGATATGTGATGAGTTCTCCACATCATGTAACTTTTTAGAAGTAGCAAAGGCTTTTCCAGTGTATTATTTCATTTAACTTTGTATTATTTCCATGAAGCACCAATGAAAGGTAAGTCATTCCATTACTATTATTATTAATTATTATTATTATTTAGTGGTGCTGGGATTTGAACTCAGGTCTTCATGCTTGCTAGGCAAGCATTCTACCACTTGAGACACTCTTCTGGAAAGCCACCCTCCCTTTCCAGCCCTTTTTATTTTTATTTTTTAATAGTTTATTCAGGTATATTTGCTGTACAAAAACCAGAAATAATTATTGTACACGATTTAGTAAGTTTGGACATATGCATAAACCTATGAAACCATCACCATAACCATCACCAGCAAAAGTTTCCTGGTGTCCTCCTTTTCTGGAGAGAACACTGAACATAAGATCTACCCTCTCAACAAATTTTTATGTGCACATTACAGTACTGTTGACATAGGCACTTTGCTGTACAGTAGATCTCTAGACATAATTTTTCTTACATAATGGAAACTTTATGCCAGTTGAACAATTCCCCCTCAGTCTCTGGTAAGCCACAGTTCTACCCTCTCCTTCTATAAGTTTGACTATTTTAGGTACTTTATCTAAGTGGAATCATGAAATATTTGTCCTTCTATGACTGGATTATTTCACTCAGTTCTCCTGACTTATCTATGTTGTTGCAAATGTTAGGATTTCCTGATTTTTTTTTTTTTTTTGGTGGCACTGGAGTTCAAACTCAGAGCCTCATTCTTGCTAGGCAGGTTCTCTTACCACCTTTATTTATTTATTTTTATTTGTTTGTTTTTTTGTGGTGCTGGGGCTTTAACTCCGGGCTTACTCATTGAGCCACTCCACCAGCCCTTTTTTTGTGAAGGATTTTTTCAAGATAGTGTCTCTTAAACTATTTGCCCAGTCTGGCTTCGAACCAATATCCTCCTGATCGCTACCTCTTGAGTAGCTAGGATTATATGTGTGAGCCACCAGAGCCTGGTTTGATGGGTTTTTTTTTTGAAATAGGGTCTCCCAAACTATTTGCTCAGGCTGGCCTTGAACCACAATCCTCCTGATCTCTACCTCCTAAGGAGGTAGAATTACAGGTGTAAGCCACCAGCGCCCAGCTGATCTCCTACTTTTTAAACACTGGATAATACTGCATTGTGTGTATACACCTCGCTTTCTTTATCCATTTCATTTACCAATGGACACTGAGAGTTTTCCATAACTTGACTAATGTGAATAAGGCTACAATGAAGAGTGGAGTGCGGAGGCCTCTTTGAGATCCTGACTTCAATTCTTCTGGATAAATATCCAGAGGTGGGACTACTGGACCACGCTAGTTACATATTTTTTTAAATTTATCTTTATTCTTTTGTTACTTTTTATTAGGATATAGTCAGTGTACAGAGGGACTCACTGTGACATTTCCAAATAGGCGTATAGTGTCCATTGGTTAGATCACCACCACTGTCTCCTCCTCAACCCCGTTGCCCCACTTAGAGCAATTGCAAGAAATTGCTTTGCTCTATTTCATTGCTAGTTCTATTTTTAATTTTTGGATGAATCTCTAAGTTTTCTTTGCAATAGCAACTATACCATTTTACATTCTCACCAATTGTGTAGAAGAATTCCAGTTTCTCCACCTCTTTATCAACACTTGTTTGTTATCCCTAGTCTTTTTGATAATAGCTATCCTAAGTGGACTTAACACCAGCCCTTTTTAGTGTTGGGTATTTTCAAGATAGGGTCTCTCGACTATTTGCCTGGGCTGCCCTTGAACCATGATCTGCCTGATCTCTGCCTCCTGAGTAGCTAGGATTACCAGTGTGAGCCACCAGCGCCTATAGCAATCATTGCATTATTAGAAGAGGTAACTGCCTTCAAGAGATGAAACTCTTTCCAAGGTCGCACAGAGAGAAAATGGGAGGATTTTTCACACAAGCATATTTTTCTGAATCTAAGGTCAAGGTTTTTCCTTAGGCTCCTCAGTGAAGAGGTAGCAAGTACATCAGTGATGTGGAAAGAGAGGAAGGCAGATGTGTGAGAGAGACTCAGGATGAAAAATGTGGGGTTTGAAATATTTTGTCATCTTTAGGTGTGAGTGCTGGACACTGAAGAAGCCAAAAGCTGTTCCCAAGAAACTGAAGATTGTGTTCCATGCACCAGACCTGAGGGGGATGTGGCAAGTGTTTAAAGGTGAGGACAGCAGGAGAAAGAGTATGAATATGGATTCTTGTGGCTTCAAGGAATACATTGTGTAGCTGGTATAGTTTAAAAGTGAGGATGGAAGAGAGGAGGGATGTCAGAGAAGGGGTATTCTGTGATGAAGAGGATGCAGGTATATCTAATGAAGAATGGTTAGCTATTTGTTTTATTGTCTGGTTTTCCAGCTCACAGCCTTCCAGTTCTCCCCTCCCTTGTCTCTGCTTTAGAAAACAGATGAGTATCAGTGCTTCATTCTTTTTTCTTTTTCCTTCTAATTAAAATCATTTCATCTTTTATCATTTCAGAGCTAACAAATGTCCGGTGCTACTGGGGTAAGAAGTTACAGGGTCTTCAAATCACTGTGTCCTGATCACCTTTCAGATGTTGGTGGTGTCAATGAGACCTTATCTTCTTAGTCTTATGCGTTCTTACATATGCATAATATACTTCTCTTTTCTTTAAGGGTGGGCTTGGTGGTACACTCCTGTAATTCTAGCACAGGGGTGGGGTGAGGGCTGCTGAGGGAAGAGAATCATGAGTTCAAAGCCAGTCTAGGCTGCATAGTGAGTTCAAGCCACCCTGGGCTATATAGTAAGACCCTATGTCAAAAAAAAGAATCTAAATTAAAAGCATTTCTTTATTGTTTCACCCCTTCCTCCATCCATCAACACAAATTTTTTTCTGAGTAATTTCCCAAGTTCCCTCTTAACAATGTCACCTGATATACTAACTCCATATTTGTTACCTGATCATTTTTTGTTTTTATTCCCTGCAGTGGACTTCACATTGAATCCAGTCAACCTAAATTTGAATCTTGTCCTTTCAGAAGATCAGCGACAAGTGAAATCTGTGCCAATTTGGCCAGTTAAGTGTTCTAATTATTGTATCTTAGGCTCCCAATATTTCTCCTCAGGGAAACATTACTGGGAAATAGATGTATCCAAGAAAACTGCCTGGATCCTTGGAGTATACAGTAGAAAACATTCTATAAAGAACAGTGGTAGACCAGGCACAGATTTTCCAGATGTTTACTACAGATACAGACCTCAAAATGGCTACTGGGTTATAGGGTTACAAAACAAATTTAAGTATAATGCCTTTGAGGACTCTCCCACCTCTTATCCAACACTTTTGACCCTCTTTATGGCTATTCCTCCCCATCGTGTTGGAGTTTTCCTCGACTATGATGGAGGCACTACCTCATTTTTCAATGTCACAAATCATGGGTCACTCATCTACAAGTTCTCTAAATGTTGCTTTTCTCAGCCTGTTTATCCATATTTCAATCCTTGGGATTGTCCAGCCCCCATGACTCTGTGCCCACCAAGCTCCTGAATTATCTCATTCCCTGGTCAACTTCTTGTACTCCTTGCCTTGAGGCTCATCTCCTGCATCTGAGAGCATCTGTACCATTCAGACCATCTCTTCCTTGTAGTCTCCCTTCTTTACTTGAGAACTTTTATACATCTTTGAGATGCGTAGTATATCTGGCTTGAAATAAGAGAGATACTTATTTGCCCATTTAGTGTTTTTCATATTCTCAAAGGAAAACATCTAATCCCTCTCAAAGATGGAAAAGTTTTGGCATAGCATCCATGTCCTCCCATTTCTCCATATTTCCCTGTATCACTGGTCTGAAGAGACTTGGCAAAGCCTGTTATCACCCATCTATGTTACTTAGGACAATCCATATGAATCACTCTCTTGAACACCACCACCACCAACTAAAGAGTTTTTGAATGTATGTCAGTTTGCCCAGGATTCGCCAAGTTCATCAAGTAGTCAAGGAGAAGAACACATAAGCAATAGATATAATCATAATGAAGAGTTATGTCCAGAGTGTTTGAGTTTAAATCCTGACAGGATTATGTATAATGATGAGTTCTGGTTTTTTTCCTATATATGAATTGGTATTTGAAATTGTACCTAAGATCATTGTGTAAATTTAAATGTCAGTAAATATAAAATACCTACTTAACTGTTGTGTGCAGAATAATAAATGTTCGCTGTGATGATTGCTAAAAATTAAAAGTTGTGCTCTTGTCTTAGGCAATAGATTTGTGCCTTTCATAATAATTATAACCGTTTCTACTGAAGTTTCATTTTGTAAGTTCCCAAACTCTGCCATCAAGACAATTTCAGTTCTAGCTTAATTTCATCAAACTTTTTATACTGATGTTGGTACTGTTTTTAAGGTCTTTTATTAGCTGGGTACTGGTGGCTCATGCCTACAATCCTAGCTGCTTGGAAGCCTGAGATCAGTAGGATTGCAGTTCAAGGTAACCTCCAAAAAACAGCAAGACCTTGTCTCAAAAACCCCCAACACAAAAAAGGACTGGCAAAGTGGCTCAAGTGGTAGAGCATCTACCTAGTAAGCATGAGTCTCCGAGTTTAAATACCAGCATTGCCAAAATAAATAAATAAGGAAGGAAGGAAGCCTTTATTAGAAAAGTTTAGAACTGAAAAAGTATGAATTTCCATAATCTATTCAATGCAGGGAGTCATGGATTTTAATAAAAAGGTAGAGTCTTTTGGTGTTCAAAACTTTTCCTGTGGTAAAGTACTTGAGTGTATTGTTGTTAGCTACCAATTCAAGCACTTTTCTTTCTTCTTCTTGTTCTTTTGTTTTTAAACTAATTTAAAGCTAAGAATGAGAGCTGGCAAAATGGCTCAAACAGTAGAATACCTGCCTCTAAGCATGAGGTCCTGAGTTCAGACCCCAGTCTTGCACCCTCTATCCCCAAAAACCAAACTGAGTGAACAAAAATCTTAGAATAAGTAATAGACCTACCTAGGATAGCAAAAACACAAAATTTTCTTAGAGAATTATGCTTTATAAGTTAGAGATAGTATGTTTTATAAGTTCTTCACAGAGCCCACATCAGTTTGTAAGCCTGTAGATATACAGTAATTCCTTTTACCAGTAGAATGAAAAAGAAAGCATTTGAGATCGGAATTATATGCATAAGCTCTCATACTTGTACATGTAGGAATGTATATATAATTCATAAAATATGTTTACATAAAGTATCTTTATCCCAGCTAAATTTTAAAAATATAATGTGAGAGCTCATGAATTAAATCATAGCTATGTGATAGGCTTGGATTGAAAAGGTCATGGTTTGAGGCCAGCCAGAGAAATAGTTTCCCAGACCCCATCTCAAAAATTACCAGAGCAAAATGGGCTGGAGGTGAGGCACAAGTGGTAGAGCACCTGTTTTGCAAGTGTGAAACCCTGAGTTCAAACACAAGTCTTATGTGTATGGAACTCCTATTTTGTGGTTTAAAAGAATCTATAAACCTATGAAATATTCCCCCAACAGTCCATGGCTAGTGAGTGGAGGAAATAGGATAAGAATGGGTGTGTCATTCCCAGCAGAGATAGCATTTCTACTTAAAGCCCAGAGAGAACACATGGCCCAGATTTCTTAGGATGCAGTAAGAGGGAGAACAAGAAGATGGTGATCTATAGAACGAGACTGGAGAATCAATGGCCAGCCCTAGGTGGCAAGAAATATGGTTTGGAATTCTTAGCCCATATAGCCATTAAGGAAACAGTAGCAAGACAAGGTAATGCCATCAGGTTGAAGGTTGAACTGCTTAATGCCAGGGTGTTCTTGCAGGTGAAAGATGTAGATGATGTGTACTGTGGATGGTTAAGACCCTCAACTTTGAAATCAGATAGAATATTATTATCATACATATGCTTCTACTTGCCTTTAAGGTAATAAAATTTAATTAGGTTCAGTTTCTTTTGGAAATAAAAATACTGACTCAATTGCAGTAATTAAATAATATAATATTTATAATAACTTCCTCATTTTGTAGCTCATCTACACTCATCTAGGTGTCTATTAATTTTCAATGTGAATTGAAATAATGTTAAGGATGAATATTAATTTACTTTATTATTATCATTGCTTTTACCTTAGAAATAGAAAAACTTGATTAAAGGATTACAAATAATGTTTAAATTTCATCTTATTGAATAATAAATATTTCTTCATTGGTAAGGATTGCACTTGGACTGGGGTTATATCTCAGTGGTAGAGTACTCGCTTAGCATGGGTAAGGCCCTGAGTTCCATATCCAGCATTGCAAAAGAAATGGTTCCCATATTCATAAGCAGACTTTCAAAACTAACAAAAATAGCCTCTGTAAGTGAGCATACTATATATAAGTTGATTTAACATCTTTTTCTACTTACATAATAATTCTTTCACTGAAAACCATTTTTTATTACATGCTTAGGTAAGTCTCCATTTTTCAGGTTGCTGAATCACACTGTGACTCAGAATCAGATAACAAGAGTCCAGAATCAAATTATGATGACTCAATTTAAGATTTTTTTTGACTTGTACAATGGTGCAAAAGCAGACCCACACATTATTTTCACTTTTAGTACAATATTCAATAAACTATATGAGATATTTAGCATTTTATTATAAAATAGGCTTTGTGTTACATGATAATATATTACAAGATAATGTAAGTGTTCAGAGTACATTTAAGGTAAATGAGGCTAAGCTTTGATTAGGAGTCTTTGTTCCATGAGGATTTTGGGATTTTTTTTTTTCTACTTCTGAAAGAATGCCACTGGGAGCTGTTTAGGGAGTGCATTGAATTTGTCAATAATATTGGGTAGTACGGAGATTTTTTCCCCTCCCCTTCAATCCCTTCTGCCCTTCATAAAACTATTTCAACAGGTTTCATAATTCTATTTTCATACATACGTATAAAATGTTTTGATCATATTCACCCCCACCCCTTTACCTTTTCCTTTTATCCTCTCCATTTTGGCTGGTACCCATCCCAAAAAGGAACCTGTTTTACATTCTTGTTATTCATTTTTAAAGACTAGATTCTGCATATGAGAGGGAACATATTAATTCTTCCAAGTTATAATTGCAAGCTATCATTCCATTTATCTTGGACTTCTTTAATTTCTTTCATCAGTGTTTTATAATTTTGAGTATGTAAGTCTTTTATTAATTTTTTTTTTCAGTGCTAGGCCTTGAACTCAGGGTCTACACCTTGAGCCACTCCACCAGCCCTTTTTTGTGAGGTTTTCTTTTTTTGAGATAAGGTCTTGTGAACTATTTGCCTGGGCTAGCTTCAAGCCATGATCCTCCTGATCTCTGCCTTCTAAGTAGCTAAGATTGCAATCATCTGGCTTTCATTTCTATGGTTAAGTTTATCCTTAAGTAATTTCTTCTTTTTATTGATATTGTGAATGAATGATATTATTTTATTTCCATTTTATTTTTTAAATTTTTTTCCTCTTTTATTGTTTTTACATTTACTTACATGTATATACATTGTTCATGCCACCTCCCCCCACCCCATTCCCATTTCCATTTTAGATAATTATTTGTTTCTGCATAGTCCTATGACTGATTTTTGTATGTTGATTATGTATCTTTCAACTTTATTGGTTTATGAACTGGTTTTTTGTATTTAGTGTTTTCTAAATATATGATCATGTTTTCTAAATATATGATCATGTTTCATAGAGATGTATACCTCCAAATATATGTAATTTCCAATTTGGTTGCCTTTTCTATTTCTTGTTTAATTTCTATAGCTGGGAATTCTACTACTATGTTGAATAGAAGTAGTGAGAGGGGTCATATTTTCCTTGTACTAGATTTTAGATGACACAGCTTTCACTTTCCTCCACTGATTGATGTTAACAGTCCTCTACCACTTGAGCTACAGTGGGGTTTTCATATATTATCTTTATCGTGTTCAGATAACTTTCTTGTTTACCTAATTATTGTGAGATTTTTAAAACTGTATCAATTTTTTTGTCAAAAAATTGTCATGCTTTTCTTGTATCTGTCAAGATGATCCTGGCTTATTTTCCCTTTCATATCTTTATTCTCCTTTATCACATTGATTGGGTTGCATGTATTGAACCATCTTCAAATACCAGAAATAAGTTCTACCTGTTAATGGTTTATGATTCTTCTAAATGTGCTGTTGAATTTGGTTTGCTAGTTTTTAATTGAGGATTTTGAGTCAAAGTTTGTTAGAGATGTTAGCCTCCATATGTGCTTATGAACCCATCTGGTTTGGTAGTTCATTATTGTTGCATTTTAGTGACTCTTCTGTGATTTATGCGAGTTTTATTTTCTTAATACTTTTCTACAGGTAGGCTCTGTTCATTATTTCCAGACTATATAACTTTTAATGTTCAATATGTAAGTTCATGTAGTTTTTCTTTTATGATTCTTAAATTTTCTTAGGCTGATCCTACTTCATTTTTATTTCAGTCACTGTAGCTTTCAGTAATGGTATTTCATTTAAATAATAGTTCCATCTGATATTTTCAATTTGTTCATCATCATAATTGTGTAACTTTTTTACATCCTTTATCCTGAAAATAATATCTTAGTGAATCCATGTCTACCACATCTAACATCTGTTTTATTTTGGTGTTAGTCTCCACTGACTGTCTCACTCCTGAGTTTGGATCATGTTGTCTTCTATTTTTGCATTTTAAATAAGTTTGCATGGTATCCTGGAAAATGTGGATGAGATATAATGATTCTGTATTCTATTTATTTCTGAAGACTATTTTTTAAGGCAATTAACTTGGTTGTACTAAAATTCCTAGTTCTTCCCTGGCAGATGCAGAAGCTTAAATCTCTATTCAGTTCTGGTAAAATATTCTGGGCTACTTCGTGTCTATCTCAAATGTATACAGTTTACAAACTTGGTCAGAATTTATACATATAATATGGGATTTAATTCTATAGATTTCTCCTCTACATACATTCTCCGACCACTTTCCAGTTTTTCAGATAGGGTCCCAAAGCATTCTTCATGTTCTTCAAATCAGTAAGCATAATCTTGATGCTTACTGTTTTAACTATCCCACATTTGCCTGCAAGGGAAAAGCCCTAAAGGCAGGAAATTCCCCCAATATTGTTCTCTTATTTCCAAGTGACTATTATACTGTAATTTCTGAGTTCTTTTTTACTCTCTAGTGTATTCAGGTTTACGTGCTTTTTATGTCATGTCCAAAGTTTCTAATGGTGATCTAAGAGTAAGAGGTGCTATTTTTAGAATGCATACCTCTACTAGTATAGTAATATGTGCATGAATTCATATTACAGATTCTGGAGGAGATAAAAATAACATTGGACAGTAAATAGGACAGATATTGAACAAATCTTTAGATCACACTAAGTTTGTCAATTGGAGAGAATACAGGACCTTCTATCTTTGGAATTGCTGAGAAGAAGTTATTAAAAAAGTATCAGGAAAATACGGAAGGAATCAGAATCCAAGAGGAGAAGGGGATCCAATCTGATTTCTTGATAAACTCCTTTGATGCATTACATTTGAGCCAGAGATAAGTAAATGTAATAAATATGGTGTGCGCTGTAACAAAGGCCAGGTTTCATCAATGTGTTGCATCATTTTTCATTCTTAAATAGCTCACAAATGGTAGCTTGGAGTATGGTGGCTGTTATGGAGAGAGTTGTGTCTCTCCAAATTCATATGATGAGGCCCTTAACTCCAAGTTTAATTCTGTTTGGATATGGGAACTTTTAACAATGTAATTAGGTTAAATGTAGTCATAAGGATGGAGTTTTAATACAATATGAATGATAATGAATTGAACAGACAGTTCTTAACAGAAGCACAAATGATCTATACATATATGAAAAAAATGCTCATTATCTTCATCCATCAGGGGAATCAAAACTGTGTTGAGATTCCATCTCATCCCAGTCTATCAGCCCAGTTCTATCATCCCAGTGCCTATCATCAAGAAAACACACAGCAAATGCTGGTGAGAATGTGGGGAAAAGAGAACCAACCCACTGTTCAGTATGGATGTAAATTTGTGATTGGGATGTAAATTAGCCACTATGGAAATCAGTACAGAGGTTCTTCAGGAAACCATATGATCCTGCTATAAAACTTCTCAGTATATACATGAAGAAATCTAAGTTCCTGCACACCAATATTTATTGCAGCAATATTTGCAATAGCCAAATTATGAAATCAGGCTTGGTGCCCATCAACAGATGAATGATTAAACATGGTAAATTGGGCACGGTGGTGAACACCTGTAATCACAGCAACTTTTTTTTTTTTTTATTTGTGTTATGATAATAGGTTAGTAAGTGTGTTAAAAAGCCATCAGTTTGTTTACTTTCTGAAAGCACATAAGAAAAGAAAAACATAATTTTTTTTTTCATTTTTCTTTTATTAATTCATATGTGCATACAAGGCTTGGTTTATTTCTCCCCCCTGCCCCCACCCCCTCCCTTACCACCCACTCCACCCCCTCCCGCTCCCCCCCTCAATACCCAGCAGAAACTATTTTGCCCTTCTTTCTAATTTTGTTGTAGAGAGAGTATAAGCAATAATAGGAAGGAACAAGGGGTTTTGCTGGTTGAGATAAGGATAGCTATACAGGGCATTGACTCACATTGATTTCCTGTGCGTGGGTGTTACCTTCTAGGTTAATTCTTTTTAATCTAACCTTTTCTCTAGTTCCTGGTCTCCTTTTCCTATTGGCCTCAGTTGCTTTAAGGTATCTGCTTTAGTTTCTCTGCATTAAGGGCAACAAATGCTAGCTAGTTTTTTAGGTGTCTTACCTATCCTCACCCCTCCCTTGTGTGCTCTCGCTTTTATCATGTGCTCATAGTCCAATCCCCTTGTTGTGTTTGCCCTTGATCTAATGTCCACATATGAGGGAGAACATACGATTTTTGGTCTTTTGAGCCAGGCTAACCTCACTCAGAATGATGTTCTCCAATTCCATCCATTTACCAGCGAATGATAACATTTCGTTCTTCTTCATGGCTGCATAAAATTCCATTGTGTATAGATACCACATTTTCTTAATCCATTCGTCAGTGTTGGGGCATCTTGGCTGTTTCCATAACTTGGCTATTGTGAATAGTGCTGCAATAAACATGGATGTGCAGGTGCCTCTGGAGTAACAGTCTTTTGGGTATATCCCCAAGAGTGGTATTGCTGGATCAAATGGTAGATCGATGTCCAGCTTTTTAAGTAGCCTCCAAATTTTTTTCCAGAGTGGTTGTACTAGTCTACATTCCCACCAACAGTGTAAGAGGGTTCCTTTTTCCCCGCATCCTCGCCAGCACCTGTTGTTGGTGGTGTTGCTGATGATGGCTATTCTAACAGGGGTGAGGTGGAATCTTAGTGTGGTTTTAATTTGCATTTCCTTTATTGCTAGAGATGGTGAGCATTTTTTCATGTGTTTTCTGGCCATTTGAATTTCTTCTTTTGAGAAAGTTCTGTTTAGTTCACCTGCCCATTTCTTTATTGGTTCATTAGTTTTGGGAGAATTTAGTTTTTTAAGTTCCCTGTATATTCTGGTTATCAGTCCTTTGTCTGATGTATAGTTGGCAAATATTTTCTCCCACTCTGTGGGTGTTCTCTTCAGTTTAGAGACCATTTCTTTTGATGAACAGAAGCTTTTTAGTTTTATGAGGTCCCATTTATCTATGCTATCTCTTAGTTGTCACAGCAACTTTTGAAGCAAAGGCAGGAGGATTATGAGTTTGAGTCTAGCCTGGGCAGAAAAGGTATTGAGTCACTGTCTCAAAAACAAAATAAAAACAAAAGGGCTGGGACTATAGCTCAAGTGGTAGAGACCTGAGTGAGTGAGGTCCTCATTCATGAACCTCAGGGTTCAATTTCTTGTACCAAAGGGAGAAAAATGAGCAAGTATCCCGTGTTTTCTCTTATATGTAGAATCTAGATTATTTTTTAAAAACATGAAACTAGAAGAGGGACTATTTGTGCAGAGGAGAGAGCAATAGGAAGGAGGACAACATGTTAATGGGGAATGAATATGAAAAGTACATTATATACATGTATAAAATGTGTGTGAAACACATTAAAATATACCAAAGTACAAGGAAGACTTTTAGGGTTCCACAGGATGGTACAATAGGGATATCCAGCTGCAAACATGCATTCCCCTTCAAGAAAAAGGAAGAATGACATGAAACGTGATTGAGAGATCATGCCATTCTCATGGACCCAGAGAATAGAGATCAGTGGCAGTGATGGGGAGGGTGAGGGCTGATGCGGTTGCTATCTTAGTTCCACTGGGCTGGACTGCCATTCCTATACCTCCAGGACAAGGATGCTGCTCCAGGCCTCGGACTGGACCACTGCCTGGAGCTGAAGTTGTAATAAACCAAATTCTAAGTGTTCAGGAAACCAGGGCTGACACCACAGTGCATTCAGGAGGCAGGAAAAACCTCCCTAGTGGACTAAGAAGGAAGAACTACAGGCAAAAGAAGAGTTTTCTTATCCTTTAAATGATACTTTTCTTTTTTTAAAATTAATTTGTTATTTTTATTTTTATTTTATTGTCGTACTGGGGGTACATCATGACATTTACAAAAGTGCTTACAATTTTTCCAGTTAAATTTACCTGCTCCATCATTTTTCTTTGTCTTCCTTCCTCCAGGACTTTTCTTGAGAGTTTTTTGCATTTGCTTGGAATCTGTCACACTTGTCTTCTTTTAAAATGACTGTTTTTTTTTTTTAATGGGAATGTATATTCTATGCTTGTTTTGGAAACACCTAATCTATCTTTCACAGATTTAGAGCTAGAGAGAAATTTTGCCTCATGATGAATCATACCTTGAATCTTACTAGTACCTGGTTTATATGATATTTAGATGAAACTAAGGATTTAGAGTTGATGCTGGAATGCATTAAGGTTTTGGGGGCTGTTAGGATGGTGATGAATGTATGAGAAAGACACGAATTGTAGGAGCCCTGAGGATGAAGTATTATGGGCTGAATCATGTCCTTCAAATGTCATGGGTTGAAGCCCTGACTCCCAATGTGTTTGTATTTGAAGGTCAGGTCCTTAAGGGGGTAGTTAAGGTTTAATAAAACAATAATGTTCATATAAGAAGAGAGAATAACAAATTGCATGTGCACTCAGGAAAGGCATGTGAAGAAGGTGGTCATATGCAAACTAATGAAAAGCAGCAGGAAGACACAAATCTGCTTAAAATTTCATCTTGGATTTCCAGAACTATAAGAAAGTAAATTTCTATTGTTAAGTCATAGTTTGTGTAATTTTATTAATTCAGCTTTAACTACTACCCTGGTGATAGGTTGATTGCATTGGACCTCTTCTGCCATAGAAGGGAAAGAAGCATTTTGTTCTCACTGGGATAGCCACTCACTGTGGATATAAATTTTATCTTCCCTGCACTCAGTGATTCTGCCAAAGTCACTACCCATGGACTTACAGAATGTTTTTATGTATTATCATGGGATCATATAGCCTTGCTTCTGATCAAGGAATTTACATCACAGCCATATGAAGTATGGCTATGTTCATGCTCATGAACTTACTGGTCTTAACATGTTTTCCATCATCCAGAAGCAGCTGGCTTGATAGAATAGTAGAATCACCCTTTCAATCTGAATTCACATCAACTTGTCCTTGCAGGGCTACGACAAGGCTCTCCAGGATACTGTATGCACATTGCCTCAGAGATTATGTTGGTTTCTCCCATAGCTAAAATTCAGTGGTTCAGGAATTAAGGGGTAAAAAGGGAGTGAGTCACACATTGGATGGCTAGTAACCCACTAACAAAATTTTCCTTCCTGTCCCTGTGACTTTATGCAATGCTGGCCTAAAAGTCTTATTTTCAAAGGGAGGAATGCACACACCAGTAGATACAACAGTGATTGAACTGGAAGTTAAGAACTGCCCAGTTACTTTGGGCTCCTCATGCTTCTAAATTAACAGGCAAAGAAATGTTACTATTCTACCAGGGATATTGCTTCTAGTTATCAAGGAGAAATTAGGCTGTTGTACTGCAGGGGAAGTATATAGGTTTTTCCTGGGATGTCTATTAATGTAACCCATGACAGGGCTGGGATATAGCTCAGTGGTATCTCACTTGCCTAGCATGCATGAGGCCCTGTGTTCAATCCCCAGCACCAAAAAAGAAAAGCCAAAAAAAAATTACCTATTATTAAAGTCAGTGGAAAGTACAACAACTCTATTGTGAATGGAATGTGTCTGTCTTCTTCTCTAATTCATTTGTAGAAACCCACTTTGAAGGTATTAGTATATAGTGCCTCTAAGAAAGTAATGTTACATGTACTGACAGTGATCCTGACCCAAAAGAACTACTGTTCTTGTAAGAGACACCAGAGGGCCCTCTTCTCCTCTCTGCATGCTAACAGAGACTAAGGGGACACAAGTACATGGTAAGAAACCTGGCATCTGCAACTCAAGGAAAGAACCCTCACCTGACATTGATCCCACGAGCACCTTAATCTTAGATTTCTAGTATCTACAACTGTGAAGAAAGATTTCTGTTGTTTAAACTACCTAGACTTAAATTGATCTCTATACCACGGTGGGATAGATCTAGGAATACATCTACAGTGTCTCAGTGGAGAAACAATACTGAGGAAAAGAACGAATCCTCTACTTCCTACCCCGGATGTGCACTCAGTTCAGTAGAGGCAAGACAGAGGGAAAACATGACTGAGTGATGAGCTTAAAAATGGTCCCATTATTAGACAACCTGGAGAGATTAGGAGTTATGATGAAGAGATTACCCAGCATCATCCTCAATCAAAGTAAAAGGTCACTAGAACACTGTACTAGTGAGTACAGATCTTGTGTTTATTCCAGTGAGGATTTTAGACTCTCAAATTGTCAAACTTTCAATCTTTAGTTGATGGGTCTAGGCCTGCATGTTGCTCATGGATAATCCTACAGTTTAAGGCTGTGTATACTCTAAGATTCTCTAGAACCCCCTCAGTCTTCCACTTTACTCAAATATCTGCTTAATTATCGGATCAGCATTGTTCTAAAGCAACAAAACTACGAGACTGCATGACTGCTATTCAGAGGTTCAGAAGTGGAGAAGAAAGGGAAGCCCTGGAAGTAACACATAGACAGACACCAAGCCAAAATTGATGTTTATTGAATTTTTGAGTTCAGGAGCACCTGTAAGTTTCATTTTCTTTTCTGCAGAGGTTTTCAGTCAACTGAAAACTGTTTAAAAAGTGGACACCCTGCAATGTAAATGTCTGTTCTGTTGTTTACTCAATTTCAAGTCTTTATTTTCTTACAACTAGGTACTTCATTCTGAGCTTGAGAACAAACAGACAAGGTCTAAGGTCAAATTTTTATGTCTGATTTCTCCAGTTCTCATGGATGAGTGCTAGGTAGGTGTCCATACAAGCAAACATGCTTGTGAACACATAAACATCCAGATTGGAAATACTCACTTTGAGATCCCTTTTTTCAAAGGTCACTCAAGATAAAAAGCTTCAATTCTCATGACTAGTCATTGTTGAGAATACTATATGAACAAAGAGTCCATTTTTTTTTTCTGGCTTAGAATTTTTGTGGAAGAATTGGAATTAAACATGTTAAAATACATAGGGATCCCATGAAGCCTTGCATGAAGATTTACTACAGAAACCACTCCATAAACTTCTCTCACTGAAGAAAGAAAACTTTTTCCTTAATTCATGTAAACTACCACACACTGTCACTTCAAAAGAGTAACTCTAACCAGTGTAAACAGAACACTTAGCATACTGTTCTTGAGAAATGCACCAAAGTACTTCTAACTCTAACTGTATCATTGTACATAATACACATTTAAATTAATTTTAAAACAGAAGAAAAGGATTTAGATGAAATTGAGTTACTACAGAGCGTGAAAAAAGAGGGCAGTTATGAAGGTAAAAACTATTTATTAAATAGAAACATTTCTTTACAATTTGTTAAAACAACAAAATTTGTGGTTTTTTAATCTTTATTTCATTACAACAAATGGAGTAACAATTTTGAACATGAACTGATACATATTCTTGACATGCATTTTAGTCACAGTAAGAAGGAGCAAAAAATTAAACAACACCATAGCAGACTACAGCTTACATGGTAGAAACAATGGAAGTTACTAAAAAATTCTGTTGTTTAATTTTCACAATACTACATAAGTTAAGTTTCATTATCATTATTCCTATTGTTTTTCTTTTTAAGTAAATGGCAATCTGAATACAACAGAATCTATTTTACTTGATAGGGATTGGTATGTGGCAACACCAGAACTACCCCTCCTCCTCCCAAAAGTCTAAATGTGAAAATAAAAAAGATATATATATTTTGGGGGGGAAGGAGGTATATAGTATAAAATATTATTTTGATAACATTTTGTAAAATGTAAACTAATTCATAATGATAACACAAAACAAACCCACAATAACAGTGGTTGCCTAGACTGACAGGAAGGCTGAACAAATCTCAAAGGAACACAAGGAAACTTTTAGGGAAAAAGATCCATTCATAATCTTGATTGTGGTTGAGGTTTTAAAATTTTTTTATATTATTTTTGTACTGGGGGTACACTGTTATATTTACAAAAGTGCTTGCAGTGTATGTTAAATGCAGTAGTTTTTTTTTTTTTCTTATAAATGGAGTAGTCTTGATACTGAAAAATGAGACCAGTAAAGTCAACCCTAATTCTCCCCATGTACAGTCTGCTTTAAGGGACACTGATACAACATGTATTTTTGGTAACTAAGAGAAAAAAATATTTATTGAGACACTTCAATAGATGCTTTCATACTTCTTCCTTATCCAGATGCAAAGGAATAGGTGTAGTATTTATAACAAAAATTTTGTAAAAAAAATAAGAATGGACATTTAGGTATGTTATTTCAGGTTACACTGTTAATATGAGGAGAGATGGGATTTGAATTTAGACACTCTGGACACAAAGAGCTCTGTTCTTAGTATATAACATTTATGATATTTTCTTTTTAACTCATTTATGAATAAGAAACATCATGGTTAAGCTGACATACTTCTAAGAGTTTAATCCTTTGTGAGTGACTCCTATGCATACATGTATACATGTAGACACAGACTATACATAGTTTTCAATAATATAGAAAGGTTATTGAAAATTTTTCATCTTCTGAAAGTTGAAAAGAGAATGGGATTGTAAACATTTGGCAGAGGAAGTACATCTTCATTGCTCCATGTGAGTATGGAAATGATGATCTAATAGTGTGTGCATGTATATAAATGCAAAAATGATACCTGTTGAAAATATTCCAGGAATCTTGTGTGTGGCAGGGAATAAGATAGAATGGTACAGAGGGTGAATTCAAGTATAATTGATACATTGTAAGAACCTGTGTAAATGCCACAATGTTACCCCACCCAGCACAACAATAAAAGAAAAAAATAGATGCTGCCCAAGTAAACAAGGTGTTTACTTGGAATGAATACATCTTATTTATGAGCGAAGGACTTTCAAATGAAAAGCTTGGGGACAGCAAGGAAATTAAGTTAAAATGATGCAAATGAGGTGGCCCAAACAATGTGTATACATGTGAGTAAATGTAAAACCAATTTTTAAAAAAATGGTGCAGATGAGCTCTGGTGTCTGAGATGCACACCAGGGCCTAAAGCAGTGCACAGAAGCAGATGGGGGTGTCATCTGCTTGGTCAGCATAGTATCATGGGCTGCGAACATTTTAGAGGATTGAAGAATGGAAAAATTTTTCAGAAAAGGAACATGAAGAAAATTTATAGATGAGAAATCTATGATTTGTAACATTGTAAAATGAGAGTGTCCTAGTTTCATAGTCTAGAAAAACCACAACTTGATGGGCAGGAACAGTCAGAGTCAATGTCAAGGAATTATCAGTAGTAGAATGTGCCCCATAAACTTCATATGTAAATTTATCCACCATTCTTATACCCCAGTAGTTTTTTGTAAGCTGATGACTTTTGTTTCTAATATGTGAAAAGACTGACAAGGAATTGAGGCAATTTCCATTACTTAATCCCAGGATCCAGGCTGTTTTGTTAGACACATCTATCTCTCAGTAGTGTTTCCCTGATGTGATAAAGGGGAGACCAACGACGTCCAAGAGTGGACAATCCATTCTAAACGATTTTCGAGTACCATACTGATCACCCACATATCTTATCTGTCTCTGATCTTGAGAAATGTCCAGTCTTGAATCATTGTTTGACTTCAGTGTCACTTGAACTGTAAAGAAATTACAAGGTTGCACAAGGGATAGAATAGCTTTATTTGTGATGTTAAGAGCAGAAACCTGAGAAGAATGTGAGAACAGGAAGGAACTCTGATCAGAAGTCAGCAGGAGGGCTGGAGCATGGCTCAAGTGGCAAAATGCCTGCCTCCTAGCAAGCTCAAAGCCCTGAGTTCAAACCTCAATACTACCCTCTCCCCCTCAAAAAAGGTCAAGAGAAGGAGAACATTGCAGAAACATAATATGTCTGTGTGTGTTAGAAGGAGAAACATGGGACTTATAACGAGACCTCTTAGAGAAATAAACTGAAAGACATTGAGAAGAGGGTGGTTTATGATACTGTGATTTCTCCTTACCCCAGTAGCATCGGACATCATTCAGTTCTGAAATGATGAAAAATTAAAATATAAAATGAAAATAAGTCAGTACTGAAATGCATTTCCACTCCAGGTTAGGGGAAGAAGAGGACATTGTGATAGAGTAGTGAAGTTGAAAATGGGGATGAATGACCATTCCGGATTAAATGTGACCATATCATCAGCACACAATACCCACTCTCCCTTGTGTCCTCTCTCCATACCTAGAAGCTGCACACTTTTCCCCATTGAGCCTCCACCACCATGAGAACACCACAAACACACATTTCACCTTGTTCTCTCTGAAAAACTTGCCACATTTTTTTCAGATCAGGCGCTTGGAACAGTCTCCTTTGTTCCTTGGGAAAAGTTTTTGGTTCCTTCAGTGTCAAGATCCCACTTCTAGGGATGAAAAGAATTAATCTCAATATTCAGACACTATGTACCTTGAACACCATTGACTTCCTATCTGTTTAATGCCACTGATACACTTAAACTCCTCTTCCTGGGGATCCTGAGAAGGGAGAGAGAAGACTATTGACTGGAGTTATAAGAAATACACCCATGCCTTCCTTTCCACTTATTCTATGTGAACTTCAGAAGATCTTAACCTCTCAGAAGCAGTTTCTTCCTTCTGAAATGAAGCATTTAGCCCTTCCCTCTCTACCTCTTAGAACTCATAGGAAATGATGAAATAATGGATTTTAAAATAAAACAAAACTTTGAGAAAAAACTAATTACCAAAGAGAAAAAGAATTAATATATGTAAACATTACTGCTGTGAATGTGGGCTCCTAGGAAAATGGTCAGAAAGGAAGGTTGTAGGATCTGCCTCATGGGTGTTTGAGGCTTAGACAGTGTGGGAATCTTATCTGGAGAAGCCCAAGATCTTCAAATACTATTGCTAATAGCTTAATAGCTCAGGTTTCAGATTCTGTAGGTGAAACTCTAAACATTAGGAAAAGGAGATATTATGGATACCAAACTCATCCTGTTCTTAAATCTATGGGTTTAGGAAATGGCTTGATGCTACCAAGTGGGCATACAACCTCAGATATAAGGATGCTACCTTGCCATAATCAGTGTGATAAATGTTTGAACTAGGACCAAAATACTGTTTCTAGAGATCAAGTCTGGTTTTGGAAATCTAAATGCCACTCCAAGAAGGACCAAGTCTCTTCTTTCAAGGAGAAAAATATGTATATATAGCAATTCTCCCAATGGGAAATTCTTTGTACTGAGCAGACAAAGAAGATATATCCTGTGTACCATAAATCAAATATCTAATTATTTTAGAACCAGAGCTTGAGGTAGGCACACATGGTGAATAAGTGGTGATGCCCCAAGCAGTCTGATACTGCAACACCTAATCTCTAAAATCACTACTGCTCTAAACTCTGTAAATCATCTCAATCTGGTTGTCTACCATAGGATCTAATTTATTCTCAATAGTTATAAAACTCTCAAACCCTGATATGTGACCAGAAATTTACAATACTACATCTAAGTTTTCCTGGAATATGTTATATTTTAATTGCACACTGCATCATTATAATTACAAATCTCTTGTCACCCTCCTCCCCCCAAAGGACCATCCAAGTGTCCCACACATACCTTTCTGTGATGTCACTCATATCCTAGGGAGAAAGGAGAAAACATGAGTTAAGAAATGATAGGCTTTCTTCTCTTACAAAACTCCATCTCATTCTCGCCAGCCTCTGATATGCTGAGAATAGAAATGGTCTCAGTATGAAAGACAATAAAGTAAAGAAAAGACTCAAGGCATGGGGGCTTCTCTCAAGTGGTAGAGCACTCCACTAGCAAGCATAAGGTCTTTGAGTTCAAAGCCCAGTTCTGCCAAAGCAAAAAGACTTATGCCAAAGCAAAAAGACTTATGCTCACCACGGGATGATTTAAATAATACATGGCTCTTTCATTTATTTAACAGATATGTAAACTGATAGACTATCATTTGCCAAGTATTAGTAGGTTTCAGAGAATCAAACATGAATAACAGTGGCTCTTCTCATTCTATACATCAACAAAAATTACCTTATCCCTCCTTTTTATTCAATACACATATATACAAAGTTGATTTCCAAATTTATGTTTAGTAATTTGTCACTTAAATGCAGTTTAATATACTCAATAATGAGGAAGCCACAGACTAGAGCTCAAGATGTCTGATATTTAACATCAACCAGACTGTCTTCTCTCCCTCCTTTTTTCTCTCCCTCCCTTTTTCTCTCCTTCTGTCTTTCTTTTTCTGTCTTTTCCATCCTTCCTTCTCTCTCCTCTACTACATGCATCCCTCTCCCTCCTTCTCTCTGTCTCACTCTCCCTTGCTCTCTCTCTCTCTCCATCTCTGAGATAGGGTTTTCACCACATCAATCTGGTCTCGAATTCTCATTCCTCATCTTCCTATCCAATCTCCCCAGTGCTTGGATTACAGGCATGAAGCACTACCACTGTACCTACCTGTTTTCCCCCTCATGAAGAGGAAGATAGCCTTGAAACAGGGTCGTAAAACATGCTAAACTGTCAATTAAAAGCTGTAACCTCAGACAGAGCTGTAAAGCATGAGGAATTGCCCATTAGAGACATGCAAAAGTTCAGGACTGAGAAGAAAGGCACCATGCAGAGATAAGCACCCATTCCCTCCTTTCTTTGTCTCTACTTGTAAATAAACTTTCCAAAGCAGGCCTCTCTTGCTGACCTTATCTAAACAACATCAGGTCCCTAGCTCACTAGCAGCCCAATTAACCTAAACAATCTAACTCACTGGTTAGGACACCATGACCTGAGCACATTTTTGTAACCTGATGCCCTGCACTGCCTTTTAAATATCTTGTGAATACTTTGTTCAGTGTGTTAGGGTACAAGGCCGGCCACCTTCTGAGAGGACAAAGGACACTCGAGACAAAGGAAGTCACAAGGCGAGGTTTATTTTCTAGCTAGCTAGGGTCCAAGCATCCACCTGACGCAGAAATAAATAACATAGAAGCTAAAACTATAACAGGAAAGATCCATGAAACCTGTAATTTTTTAAGACAAATGAAATTGATAAATCCTTAGCTAGATTATGAATAAAAGAGGATTCAAAATAAAAAGTCAGAAACAAAAAAAAGAGGGACTTAGTATATAGTTCCGGGCATAGTGCTTGCCTAGCATGTCTGAGGCTCTGGGTTTAATTCCCAGCACCTCAAAAAAAAAAAAAAAAGCTAAGAGATATAGTACAGCAGATACCACAGAAACACAAAGAAAATCATAAGAAGTTTTATAAACAAAGATGCATCGTAAAATACATCAAGAAAGTAGATAATGTGAAAGAAATAGATGCAGACTTAGGCACAGGTAACCAAGACTGAATTATGAAGAGATAGAAAACCTGTATAGATGAAAAATGGGAAATTGAGTCAGTAATAGAAAATGATGAAAAACTGCTTCCCATCAAAGAAAAGCTCAGGACTTTGTTACTGAATTCTTTTAAACTTTAAAGAAGAATCCTTCTTTAAAAGATTAAGAAAGAGGGAATATTTCTGAATTCATTTTTTGAGGACATCATTAGTCTGCTACCAAAGCCAGAAGAAGATAAAGAAAGAAAAATTATAGGCCATTATCCATGATGAATATAGACACAAAAATCCTCAACAAAGTTCTAACAAACCAAATTCAGCATCACATTAAAAAGGCTCACTCACCAAGCTAAAGCAGAATTCTTCCCAGGGATGCAAGGATGCTGCAACATATGCAGATTTATAGATGGGATGCACAGCACGAACAGAATGAGATACAAAATCATATGATTATCAAAATACGCACAGAAAAATCACCTAATAAAATTTTCATGATAAAATCTCTGAACAAACTAACCACACAAGGAGTATATTCCAATACCATAAAAGCCATGAATGACAACTCAGAGCTGATATATCAAACAGGGAGAAGTTCAAAGCCTTTACTTTGACAACAGGATCAAGACAAGAATGTCTACTCTCAGTACTTCTATTCAACATAATACAGGAAGTCCTAGACCAAGCAATTAAGGAAATGAAATAAATAAAAGGTATCCAATATTGAATAGAAGAAAATAAATTGTCCAAGTTTGCAGACAATATGATCTTACAAATGATTCCCACCAAGAAACTCTTGGAACAAATAAATTCAGTAAAGTTGTAGGATATAAAATCACCTACAAAAATCAATAACATTGTCTACAGTAGCAACAAACTGTCCAAAAGAAATGAAGAAAGCAACCCCTTTAAAAATAAGTACAATAAAACAAAATAAAATACTTCGGAATAAATTTAATAATGAGTTAAAGAAATTATAAAACACTGATGGAACTAATCACAGAAGACACAAATAAATGGAGACATATCCTATGTTCATGTACTGAAAGAATTAATATTGTTAAAATGCCCATATTTTTTAACGTGCTCTATAGATTCAATGTAATCTCTATCAGATTCCAATATTTTCCACAAAACGAGAAAAAAAGCATAAAAGGCACATGCAACCACAAAAGACCCCAAACTGCCACAGCAATCTTCAACAAAGAATAGCAAAGCTGGAGGTAGTGTACTACCTAAACTTAACATCTACTGCAAAAGCAATCACCATCAGTACACTGGGTATTGGCATTGAAAACAGACACACTTGACAATGGACACAAAGTACAGCCTCCTCTCCATCTGTAGATTTGGTCAGTTGATTTTTTTTTTTTTTTTTGTGGTACTGGGGTTTGAACTCAGGGCCACTCCAGCAGTCCTATTTTTGTGATTTTTTTTTGAGATAGGGTCTCACGAACTATTTGCTGGCTTTGAACTGTGATCTTCCTGATCTCTGTCTCCTGTAAGAAAAATGGTCTTTTCTATCAAAGTATTTGTTACCCTCTTAGATTACTTAAAAATTCCTCAGGTCACTTGCATGTTTAAAGGGTCCTTGCTTCTTCTTCCCGATTCCTGTACAACTCCGTTGCCCACCAAACTGCATGCCCTAACCCATCCCCCAAGCCTTTTAGCCAACCGAGAAAGATTGTGAAGCTTTGACCTGGACAAATCCCGGGTGAGGGGCAGGTACAACTGCATCAGGGATATAAAGAAGAGCCACAGTCAGCCATTTTGTGCTTGCGTGTTCCTTAGCTGGAGTGAGCACATGCTTGCACCCTCTTGATTAAGAAAAATTGCCTTGTCAAGATTTTTCTGTCTCTTGTGTGTCTGTTTTTGGCACTGGAGGGTTATTAATTCCAACACTCCTGAGTATCTAGGATTACAGGAGTGAGCCACTGGTGCTCAGCTGGTTAGTTGATTTTTAATAAAGGTGTCAAGCATACACAGTGGAATGCACAGTTGCATAGGAATAATTGGATATCTGTATGTGGAAGATTGACATCTGAGTATATTTTTACACTACATTAAAAAATCAGATCAAGATGGAATAATAACTTAAACGTAACACATGAAACTGTAAATCTACTAGAAGAAAACAGGGTCAAATTTCTTGACATTAGTGTAGGCAATGAATTTTTTGGATATGAACCCAAGAGCATTAGCAACAAAATCAAAACTAGACAAATGAGATTACATAAAACTAAAAAGCTGTTGCACTGCAAAGTTAACTACCGAAAGAAAGGCTATGGGTTGGCAGATAGCATCTGCAAATGACATTTTTGATAAAGAGTTAATATCAAAAATATATAAAGAGCTCATTTAACTCAATGGCACAAAAACAAATATTGCAACTTAAGAAATGGTCAAAGGACCTAAGTAGACATTTCTCAAAAGAAGATATACAAATGACTGGCAGGTGTATGAAAAAATGCTTAAAATAATCATGGAGAAGTGAAACTTAACACTATAGTGAAATTTAACTTCATATCTGGTAGAATGACTATTATCATAAAGGCAAAAGAAAAGTGTTAGCAAGGATGTGGAAAAAAGAAAAACTGTACAACTGTTGGTGGGAACATAAACCAATATAGGAATTATAGTAAAAAACAAATTAATTCTCCTCAAAAAAATTAAAAATGAATAGATAAAAGCAATGTGATATACAAGCAAAATGGAAAACTATTCAACCTTAATAAATAAGGAAATACTATTATCATTTGTGGTTACACAGATGAACTGAGAGAACTTTATGTTAAATGAAACAATTCAGTCACAGAACATCAAATGCTGAGTGATAATCAATTAAATATGTGCAAAATACATGATCCCATAGAAGGTGAAGGTAGAATAGGGGGTGGGTACAGAAAAAAAATAAGGAAGATATATTGGTCAAAAGTTATAAACTTTCAGTTAGAATCTATTCCATTATGGTGGCTATAGTTAAGAAGAATGTATTGCATTGTTGAAATTGCAAAGGAAATATATTTTAAGTGTTCTCACCACAAAAACATGGTAGGTATTGTTGGAGCCAACATAACTATTTTTCTGGGATTTACTGTGTGTCTAGAATTTGCCTTGAATTCCCTACTCTGGGGGCTACAAGCAGCTTTCTGTAAACTCAAAAGTGTCAAAGACCTTCAGCTAAATTCTGCAAAGCTTCCTGTGACTGTGACCACATTCTCTAGGGAGGATTGGGAGAAACTCTGTAACCAACTTGTTTCTCTGTTACTGACTTGTCTTTCTGACCACCTGTGAACCACATATTGCAAAACCCTAGTTACATAAAACACTGTGTCATCTCGTGACACTGATCAGAGCTCAGGGGTTTGAGAATTTATCTCCCCTGAGTCTGCTAGCATAATAAAATTCTTGCTTCCTGCAAAGTGGTCTTGGTGAGTTTGTTTCCCTCTCCATTTCCCTCAACATTTCTGGTGCATGGCTGGGAAAGGGAGAGACCAAAGTTGGCATTTTTGCCTCCCTGGCCGTTGGGCTGTGGCCCAACTCCTGGGGACACAACCCAGCCGAGGAACCACTGGACACTTAGTCCAGATGGCTAGGGAAGCCCCCCACAGAGTCTCAGGCCTCAGGTCTGTACAAGCCAACAGAACCTGGATAGAGACCCCAGGAACCAGGAAAATTTGGAGCAGCACCCATCTGGATCAGGTAGGACCTGGCTCCATGGGAATGAGCCCATCCACGAGAGGATGGAAGAGGGACATGATCAAACCCTAAGGTTCCCACCAGTACTTCTGAATCTGGTTTTTTGGCTTTTGTGATTATTCAGGAGGAAGCTGGGATACCTCCAGACTAGGTTTGTTGGGTTGGATGAATGTGTGATATGTGTCTAAGAGCATGAAAAGAGTGTGACTTTGATCATGACATGGTGTGCAGAGTCTGTTTCCAGAAGCCAGAGGCATTCTCATATGGTCTAGGGTGACCCCCTTGGGGCACTGATTCCAGGTTTGTACAGACTCACTATGGCTATGAGATGTCTGAAATATCTCCGTGAGGGGAATGGCTAGGGATGAGCGAAGCAAAAGTTGTCTGTTTTCCCTTTGTGTCAGAAACTGAGGACCCCATACCTCATTTCCAAACTCCCTGATCCTCTTGTACCTTGTCTTAATGTGGATGGGAGCCAAAGCAAAAAAACTTCTTTATAATGTATGCCTGACAACTTCAAGAGAGGGTACTCAGGTGATTAGAGTGTGGAGCTCACACCCCAGAAACTTTGGAAATTCTGTCAGTAGAATGGATGTCCTTTAAGGTTGGATGGCCTTCTGAGAGATCTCTAGATTGAGAAACCATTCATAAGGTCTATCAGGTAGTGACAAGGTTGCCAGGTCATCCTGACCAGTTCCCCTACATAGACATATGGCAGACATTGGCAGCTCATCCTCCTTGGCTTAAGAAATGCTTTAAAGACAATTATAAGAATATGATGACAAGAGCTACAAATACTGGGACTCTTAAAAGAAAGCCCAAAAACATGAACAAAGTCACAGAGATCTTACAGAAGTCTGAAGAAAGCACAGCACAGTTCTGTGAGAGGGTAGGTAAAGCATACTATCTATATTTTCCCTTCCATCCCAAGGCTCCTAAATATCAGCGAATGATCAATGCCACCTTTGTGGGGGAAATCCAGGGGGACATTAGAAAAAAGTTACAAAAATTAGAAGGATTTGCAGGCATGAATGCATCCCAGCCCCTGAAAGTAGCAACTAAGGTGTTTGTCAACCGAGACCAGGAGGCCCAAAAGAAGGTGGAAAAAAAGTAAAGAAAAAGGTAGATCTCCTGGCAGCAGCGTTGAATAGACAGGGAGGACACAGTTCCAGTAGGGGTAGAGGCCGAGGAAGAGGCAAAGGGCGGCTTCCAGGAGACTCCCCACAAGCACAATCCCTGGTATCAGAGCCCTTAAAGAAGAATCAATGTGCCTTCTGTCGCCAAGAGGGACAATGGAAAAATGAGTGCCCACAGCTCCAGGCCAGATGCAGAGTGACAGAAGAGAAAGAGGACTTTGTGGGGCTTGTGGGCATTGAGCAGGCCAATGACTAGGGCTGACTGGGCTCTTTCTTCCTTGGCCCTCAAAAGCCCATGGTCCATGTGTCAGTAGGGGGCTAACCTGTAGATTTCATGGTGGACACTGGCGCTGAGCATTCCGTGGTGACCCGACGGGTGGCACCAATTTCAAAAAGACACCAGACAGTTGTGGGGGCCACAGGGATCCAAGCCTGCTGGCCTTTTCTCCAGCCCCAAAAATATATTCTGGGAGGACAACTCGTGACTCATGAGTTTCTCTATACACCAGAATGTCCAGAGGCACTGATGGGCCTAGATCTGCTAAGCAAACTGTGAGCCCAGATCAATTTTCAGAACGGACAGGCGGCTTTGAGCTTTGGGTCAGGGACCTCTAGGGTCCTAGCCCTCGTCACTCCCCTGGAAGAAATATGGAGGTTACATTCAGTAGAGACTGCCTTAAAGGCACCAGAGATGCCCTTTAAGGTTCCAGGAGTATGGGCTGAAGAAAATCCTCTGGGGCTAGCTATCAACATTCCTCCAGTGGTGATAGAAATAAAGCCAGGAGATACTCCAGTAAGAGTGAGGCAATACCCAATCCTGATGAGGACATTAGAATGGATATTTCATCACCTCCAGAGACTTTTAAACTATGAGACCTTATCAATCTGCATGGAACACTCCCTTGCTGCCAGTTCAGAAGCCAGGCACCAATGATTACCACCCAGTGCAGGATCTCCAGGCAGTCAATCAAGCAGCAGTGACTCTGCACTCGGTGGTTCCTAACCCAACACCTTGCTGGCCCTGATAGCAGTAGAGGCAACCTGCTTCTCCTGCTTGGACTTAAAAGATGCATTCTTCTGCATCCAGTTGGCACCTGTGAGCCAACCCATCTTTGCTTTCCAATGGGAGGACTCCCAGTCAGGGGGGCACAACAGTTAACCTGGACTCGTCTCCCACAGGGTTTCAGGAACTCCCCAACCATCTTTGGAACTGCTCTGGCATTAGATTTGTGAGCATACTCAGCAGAGGAAGCTGGCTGCACTCTCTTACAATATGTGGACGACCTCCTCCTTGCAGTGGTTAATCACCAAGGGTGTTTCAAAGGGACAGAGCTCCTACTCCATCTCTTATGGGAAGCTGGATACAAGGGATCTCAAAAGAAGGCTCAGATATGTCAAGACCAGGTCAAATATTTGGAGCTTCACATCTCACAAGGCCAGCGGAATCTCAGTGCAGAAAGAAGACAAGCTGCCTGTTCAATCTTGATTCCGACTACAAGAAGACAAATTCGTGAGTTCTTGGGAGCAGCTGGGTTCTGCCAACTTTGGATACCTAATTTCTCACTGCTAGCAAAGCCTTTGTATGAAGCCACAAAGGGGGCAAAAGGGAGCCCCTAATTTGGGAGTCTGAACAACAACAGGCTTTTTGTGCCATCAAGGAGGCATTAGTCAGTATCCCTGCTCTGGGACTCCCAGATGTGAGAAAGCCTTTCTTCCTCTATGTGCATAAGAGAAGCGGCTTGGCAATTGGAGTTCTGACTCAATTCCTAGGCTCATGGCATCAGCTGGTGGCTTATCTCTCCAAGCAGTTGGGTTTAATAGCAAAGGGATGGCCTCCCTGCCTGCGAGATTTCTCAGCCACAGCCTTGCTGGTATCAGAGGCAGAAAAGCTAACACTGGGAGGGGAGATAACTGTCAGGGTACCACATTCTGTAATGACACTAATGGAATACAAGGAACAGTATTGGTTGAAAAATGCCAGGATGGTCAGATACCACAGTATGCTATGTGAAAATCCACAAGTGAAACTAGAAGTTGTCCAGACTTTAAACCCAGTGACCCTCCTCCTGTAGGCTGCAGGGCCTCCACACCACGACTGTTGAGGTGATTAATGAGGTCTTCTCAAGCCGCCCTAATCTAGGTGACCAGCCCCTAACTCAGCCTGACCTCTAGCTATTCACAGATAGGAGCAGCTTCCTTAAAAGAAGGAACAAGATATGCTGGGTATGCAATGGTATCTCTGGATTCAGTCCTGGAAGCTCAGGCTCCAGTTCAAGGCACATCAGCGCAAAAAGCTGCACTGACGTGTGCCCTCCTCCTGGCAGCTAAAAAGACTGTTAACGTATACACAGACTCTAATTATGCTTTTATCACTCTTCATGTCTTAATATACAAAGAAAGAGGACTAATTACCTCAGAAGGAAGACATAAAGTATGGGTCGGAGATTCTTGAACTCCTGGAGGCAGTGTGGGCCCCCATAAAGGTCGCTGTTATGCATTGTGTAGGTTATCAGAAGGGCAAGTCTGCAGTGGCACTGGGAAACCAGAGAGCAGATCAGGAACCTTGTGCAGCAGCTCTCCAGGTGTCACCCACATTGCCTATGGCTGTAACTGCTGTACTCCTTCCTACCCCACTGACAGAATGTGTTCCACATTACTCCAGTCATGAATGTGAGTGGTTTATCCAAGAGGAAAAAAAATTGTAGAGGGTGATGGTATCAGCTTGCAGATGGTGGATAGTGATTCCAGAGACACTAGCTCCCACCTTTGTAAAGAATGCTCACTGGGACTCTCATATGGGAAAGTCGGCCCTTGAGCAATTGCTGAGCCAACATTTCTATGTCTGCTGCCTCACGCCTAGCCAGCAATATTTGTAAGCAATGTGAAATATGTGTCAAAAATAACCCAAAACAGGAGCCCCTACCTAAACTGGGAGTCCAGCATGTGGGTAGTTCCCCTTTTGAAGACTTGAAAGTAGACTTCACTGAACTGCCTCAAACCAGAGGCTACAAATATCTTCTGGTGAGTGTACATCCTCTGGGTGGGTAGAGCCTTTCCCCACCCAGACAGAGAAGGCCCAAGAAGTGGTCCTTGCTTTGCTAAAGGAAATAATTCCCAGGTATGGGATCCCCATCTCCATTTGGTCAGACAGTGGACCAGCTTTTGTGGCAGAAGTTGTTAAACAGCTGGCAAAGGGAGTAAAAATAACCTGGAACCTTCACACAGTGTGCCAGCCTCAGAGTTTAGGCAAAGTTGAAAGGATGAATTGGACACTTAAAAACTCAGATGATTAAACTCTGTCAGCAAATACACCTGACATGGGAACAGGTCTTGCCATTGGTCCTACTTAGGGTCAGGTGTAGACCCACCAAACAGACTGGGTTCTCTCCCTATGAGATTCTTTACGGAAGGCCACCCCCACTAATAAAGGACATTAAGGGAGATCTAAAAGAGATAGGAAATCTAACTTTGCTCCAACAGATGCGTGGTTTGGGAAACGAGCTCAATGACCTACACTTCCATGTTAGAGAAAGACTCCCTATTACCTTAACTACCAATGTACATTCCTTTAAGACAGGTAACCAGGTTTGGATAAAGGAATGGAATCTTCAGCGTCTCCAACCTTGGTGGAGCGGGCCCTATTTGGTGAGCTCCAAACCACTCCCACAGCTATCAAAGTGGCAGAGATCACCCTATGGATCCACCACACCTGAGTAAAGAAGGCAACTCCTGAATGGAAGAGTCAACTGGACTCCAGCAATCCACTCAAACTGACCCTGAGGAGGGGACCTTCAGCCTTGCCCTAGTCACAAACAGGAAGCTGACTAGTCCACACTCGGCAGAAGCTTGAGGAGTCAACTGGATGGACAGTTAATAGACAGTTGTTTCTCATGGGCAATGTTCTGTGGTGATGTTTGAGGTCTGCCTTCCCTTACTCATCTCTCTTTTTGGTATTGTAACCTTGTTTTGTTGTTTTGGTCAGTAACAATAACAGTAACTGCCTCAGCAGGACGGAGCCGAATCAAGAGGCTGTTTCTGATGATCTTTCCTTTCTCCTCCTACTGACAGGATGTTTCTATTCTGGGTTCCTTTTTTCAAACCTAACATCCTGCCCCCCCCCCCCCCCCCAGTTTTGGTTCTCTACAATAGGAGGATTTAAAACCATGTTTGGGACTGTAGCAATTATAGTGTTGGGCTGTCTTATACTCCCATGTGTGCGGCCACTGGTCAAATGGTCCATGTGGACCCTGCTGGAAGCCACAGTGGAAGGAAAAACAGCACAATTATATCCATTACAAGGTTACCAAAGAATAGATCCCATCCCTGAGGATGAAAAAGGATGCATTTTAGCAAATAAAATGTCAAAGCATCAAAGAGGGGAATGTTGGAGACAATGTGGCTAAATTTCTGTGTGTCTAGAATTTACCCTGAATTCTCTACTCTGGGGGCTACAAGCAGCTTTCTGTAAGCTCAGAAGTGTCACAGACCTTCAGCTAAACTCTGCAGTTTCCTGTGACTGTGATCACATTCTATAGGGGGGGTTGGGGGAAACTCTGTAACCAACTTGTTTCTCTGTAACTGACTTGTCTTTCTGACCATCTGTGAATCATATATTGCAAAAAACCCCTAGTTACATAACCCACCTGGGGGGCTATATAACTCATTTCCTGACACTAATCGGAGCTCAGGGCTTTGAGAATTTATCTCCCCTGAGTCTGCTAGCATAATAAAATTCCTGCTTCCTGCAAAGTGGTTTTGGTGAATTTGTTTCCCTTGCCGTTTCCCTTAACATTTCGTGAGGAAATACATGTTAATCAAGTCAATTTAGCTATTCCACAATGTATATATATTTCAAAATAGCAAATTGTATGTGATTATGAACAATTTCATTTGTAAATCAAAATAATGTTCACAATAAAAGCAGAAATAAAAGAACTATGAAGAATTCTTGCAACTAATTAGGCCTACTAATTTGATAGCTTAGCTTAGAGAAACAAGATTCTACAGAAATATAAATATATTGCCTAAAATTGGTTCAAGAACTGTAAATAACCTAAATAAAATATAATATAGATTAAAAAATTTTTTAAATTATACTTTTCCAAAAAGAAAAAAATAGACTGAAATGGCATCATTGGTAAATTTTACTGGATATTTGAAGGAGAAATAATACCAGTCACTCATAATCTTTTCCAGGAAATAAGAAACGAGGGGGAAAGTCTCGACTCATTTAAGAGGGATAAAATAAAAGTTTCTCTTGTAGCCTGAAGTTCACTTGTTCACTAGTGACTAGAAATGAAAAGGTACCTCTGTCATTGGATACAACAGATCTTCTCTCTAAGGATCAGTATTTGCACTTCATGTGATAAATCATTAAAAATGGAAAATTCCCCTTGGTATTCATCATTTCATCATTTTATAACCTCTGACATTGATTCAGGGATAAGGTACTACAGATCTTTACAATCATCACTAGAAGAGCACAGCAATGCAAAAGAGAAGGAATAACTTCCATTCATCCTGAATTTCAGATGCTGGGACTTTTAGAGTCTTACCTGCAGCATCTCCAGTGCTGAGCCTTGCAGTCGATGTTCCAGATCTGAGATGAGATCTCTCACCAATGGACTCAGTTGTACCAGCTCATTTTCTGACTCTACCAGGCTTTTCAAAATATCTTCCTTCTTTTTCTTCAGCTTTTGCTGCTCCTTTGCCTCCTCAGAGTCCAGAATGTCTCTCAGGTGCTTAAACGCAACCTGAACATGTTATATCTCGAACTGTATTTGATTCTTCAGGAATGAGAAAGAGAAAGGGGCACTCTATTTATCAGGTAGGTCTGGGAAACAAAAATCTACTATTTTCCTTGGGGAGTCTTTATAGAAAGACAGGTAGATGAAGGGGAGCAATTCTAAGGGAAACATATTTTCTTTTATTTCTCCCATCATGGCATTCCAAAACAACAATCTTAAGTAAGCATTATTGAGTTCCACTGTGAGTCAAAATAGGGTACCTGGGTTTGCCTTAGCTTTTACCCAATTGTCCTGGACAATCACATAACTGCCTGCATTACTCCTCATTCCATTGCTGAACCCCTTCCAGAAGCTGAGCATTGAGGACAGAATAATGACCCATTGCCAAATATCTTCCCTCAATAGAGTCACAGTTATTAAAAGGAATGGAAGACAGGATTCACCAGAGGCTCTTCATGTGAATAGCACCCTCCAAGTAGTATAGCTCACTTGTGACATCCTTACTGTCTAGCCCCTACTCCACAAGGAAAAGAATGAAGAGGAATAATCAAATCAAATTCCAGAGAATAAAGGTGTAGCAAGCTCTTTCCAAGGTCCTGCCCAGATTTCTGGCCAACTCCTTGAGGAAGTATCTCTCTTGCCTTCCAGAAAGTCCTCTCTTCCTGGATGTCAGCTTTCCACTTCTCCAGTTTTTCTTTGTTGTACAGCATACTATCCAGAGATGCCTGGAGCTTCTCCTATGAGAAAGGAATCACAGTAGAGTCAGGCTATGAATTTTCTCAGCACCTTTATAGAAGGTAAAGATGGAAGAAGTCAGGTTGATCTCAGAAAGTAGAGTTTACAGAAAGTTTGAGAACTGCAATTAGAATCTGCAAGTTTGAAGAAAATCTGAGGTGGTGAATGTCTTTTTTGAATCCCAGGAAATAAAGTTACTATCCCCTTTTCAAGGACAGAATGATTCGTTTTTGTTGGTTTTGAGACAGGGTCTCACTAGGTAGACTAGGATTGACTTTAAACTCTCTGTGTATTCCAGACTGGCCTCAAACTCTGGACCTTCCTACTTCAGCCTCCTGAGGACTGAGATTATAGGCATGAATCACTATATCCAACTAGACTGATTGTTCTATACCACAAGAAGATCCTGATCATGCATCAAGAAATGAATGTCTTAAATTCTGTTTGTGTTTTTCTGTTGTTGTTGTTTTTGGTGGTACTGGGGTTTGAACTCAGTGCCTTGTGCTTGCGAGGCAAGCACTCTTCCCTTGAGCCATTCCACCAGCAAGAAACAAATTCTCATCACAACTCATCTCTTTACTCGTCCACTGATTAGGAGTAATCAGAGGTTTTCTAAGACACCAATTCTTAACCTGTATAGGACAAGGGACAAACATATTTCCTCCTGTCCAAGAGTCTGTACTTAGGCTTTCTCTAAGTGGAGGGCACATACATGTCCTTTACACCTTAGAATGTAAGTACAGGGCGGAAAGAAAGGACACATCCCAGTTCTAGGACAACATGGTAAATAAATTATAATGCACAGAGATTTCCCATCCCCTACTATTTCCTGCTGTCTTCCCTCAAATCAAATTTCTTACTTGTACTCCTCGGCAACCTCCCCCACGAGGAACACATTATGACCACAGTGGTCCTGAGAACACTCACAGAGCCAGCAAATGACCTTCTTATCCTTCTTACAGAAGAATAGGAGTTTCTCTCCATGGAGTGCACAAAGAGATACCTTTGGCTGTTTTTCTGAGCTCAACACTATCTCTCTGAGCCTCTTCACTATGCTGGCCAGGTGCTGATTAGGTTGGAGGTTCCCAAGCTGGTAACTGGTCTTGCACACTCACTGGTTCTGTCAGGAGCTTTAGGCGGATGGGGCAGGCCACCTGCTCCTCCATATTTCTGGGGATTGCTGAAGCCATAAATGCTGTTTTCCTGCTCCTGCTTGTCCTGACTTAGAGGTTCCTCCTGTTCAGATTCCTGCATGATTGGCAAGATTAAAAGAGGTCAAAGTAAGAAAGGTATGAATACAATGAATACTGACTATGCAGGAATCAAGGACTGGCCAAATCAAAATATTAAAAGTCAGCAGAGAAAATGGAGAGAAACACAAAGATGTTTGGAGACATGGTAAAAAGAGCTTTTCACAATAATTTCAAGCACTTTATTCCTAGTTCATGCCATATGATAAATTCGATATGCAAAGATTGTTATTTTCTCTTATGTATACTTACCAGAAGAAAGGGAAGTCTATTTTGTGTATAACTTACCATCTAGCCTTTCCTTTTCTTTCCTAGGACAAAAGCATATCCTAGTGTTAAAAGCACCAAATCACTTATGCCTCAGGACTTTTGCACACATGATTGCCTCTCTTTGAGATTAGTAGGACTCATTCTTACATTTCCCTTTCATGTTATCTTATTAGAAAGAGCTGCTCTGACTACTTTTTTATCTCAATCTTTGGCTATACATCTGCCATGATTTATTTTATTATCTCCACATAATAAAACTCAATGTGTATGTGGACATGATAATTTAATCCCTTCACTGGACAAATAAATTGAGATATTGATTTACAAAGATCATCAATATACTGAGTGGGAATGAACTTAATCCATTCAAGGTCCTGCTTCAGAAGTCTCTCCTGTATTAATCAGCAACACATAGAGGTAACTGCAATGACACAATTAATAGTCAGAACAATGGGATATGAAAGTATTCTTCCAACCAGCAGGTGGTCCTAGGAAATCATGTTTTTGTAAATCACGGAATTTTACTTTGTCCTGGGAATTTCCCAATGACATTGATAGGGAGCCTAAAGGCAAGTATGTATGTGTATGCTGAGGAAAGATGACCTAGATGTACTCATAGAATCATACATGTCAGAAACCTGAAAAATACAGTCCTTGAAGACACAGATGTCAGTCTTAGGAGACAAGTTTCAAAATACTAGATTTTATCATTTGATAAATTATCACTGATGTTGGATTATGTGAACCAACTGGAATAAAATCCTAAAACTTAAGGGTGAGTCTAAAGGAAAGGTTTAAATCACTATTAACTTGACATTCAGCTGGACAGTCATAATAAATTAAACAATTAAAAAGCAGATGTGAAAAACACTATTGGAGAGAGGTACGTGCTATCGCAAAGTTACATAATGAGGCAAATGCAGGCTCATCCAAGAATTCCAAGTTGAAAACATAAGAGCTTAACTGAAGCCTACAGACTATGAAGGAAATATGAAATAAAAAGAGGGCAAATGTGCTGGGGGAAAAAGCTGTATATTTTAATAGATTGTTCCCAGAAGATATAACATCTTTAACGATTTTTAAATTGCCAGTATGGCTGAAATGCAGAGAGCTACCAGCTACATATTCTTATGTGATAGTTCTCAAATGATGTAACATTTTAAGGTACTCTTTGGATTTTAACATAGATTATACCTTAGTATGCTCTAGATGTAGAGGATGAAATACACTCAATATACATTTTTTTAAAAAAGAAAAAGTAAGAATAGGGAGAAATCATCAATGTCAATTATGAATAAATGTAAGCCCTCCCAAGCTATGATGAACAATGCAGCTGTGCCTCCTAGGGCCAATCCAACAAGATGCCCATCTCCCAGGGAAACAGAAACTTAGTTAAGCCTTGCCATCCTGCCCTCTGGGTCAAAGTGCTCTGGCATGCCACCTCCTCAGAACCAGACTCACCCTCTGTAGCCTGAGCTACTAAGACACTCTGTTTCCCTAAGGGGCGTTGCCATCTCTGTTCTAAATCTCATCTCCTGAGGACTGAGCTGCCCTGGCACCTCATCTTCCCATAGTGTGATATCACAATTGCATTGCTTCCTGACTTCTAAAGCCATAGCTATGGCTATGACCCACTATTCCTGGGCCCTTGCTGCTGCTGCTGCACCCTGCTCCTGTGAGCCTGGGCTACTATAGCATCCCAAGATCTTTGACCATACAGTGTTCCTATGCAAATGGATAATTTTTTAAAAATAAAGATTTATTTCTTATAGTTTGGAGGGGTAGAAAGTCCCAGATGAGGAACCTGCATCTGGTAAGGACTTCTTGCTGCAATAACTTACAGTGAAAAGCAGAAAGGAAAGAATACATGAGTGCAGGAAAGGTTGAGTAGTAGAGAAAGTGGAAGGAGTCCAACTCATCCTTTCATCAGGATCCCATGATACCTGAACCACTCTAACATAACATTATATAACATTAATCCACTCATGAGAGCAGAGGTCTCATGAATTTATCACCTCTTAAAGTTCCTTGGACTCAGATGGTTGACTTGGGAATAAAGTTTTCAACATATGTATTTTATAGGATTCATTCAAATCATAACACTCAGCATCCCAGGATGGAGCGTTACCACTGCGCAGCACTTCCTGAATGCCCTATTTCCTAGGGCTTGAGTCTCTGGAGCACTTGTTCATTCCTGATGCATGATGCTTCTCTGCTCTGCCCAACCAGCAGGGTCAGAGTCACAGCAACATTCCTTTTCTCTGGGCCAGTGTATCTGTTGGTGACCTCCATCTACCAACTCCTTGGTGATGAGCTCATGCATGAGGTGCCATAGTAATAGATTCCACAAATCACCAAGTCCAGGACCCTGTCTCCACAGCCACTAAGCACATATGCCCTGAAATCCAGCACTGTGTGGCTGCCTATGGGTGACATTAAACATGACAATATGGAGAAACTGAGAATAAGAGGTCCCCAAAAGCCTTTACCACTGAGGACCCTAAAAAGCCATGCATACACGGTTGCTGCCACAAACTCCTGCTGCACAGGTTGCTGAGGCATTCTCAGGTTTTACCAACATTGACTACAGCTGGGAGAAGACTGCATCACTATGCCTACCTAGAACCAGATCCTCCTCACCCTACCCATGGATCACCATTGTACCCATCTCAAGTGAAAGTCTTTCCCCTTCAAGGTAACCTATAATATTTGGAAGAGATGAGTGCTCCATCAAAACTGCAGACAGACATCAACATAGGAACACAAAAAACATGAAAAAGCAAGGAAACATGACCCTATCAAAGGATTATAATAATTCCCTAGGGTATGACCTCAAAGAAATGAAGATCTATAAACTACCTAAAAAGGAAATAAAAACAAAAATTAATTAAAAAATGAGGAATTCAACAAAGCAATAGAAAACATAAAAATGACTCAAGCAAAAATCTCAGAACTGAATAATTTGGCAAATGGAATTAAATCTGCATTACAGAGCTTAAACAGACTCATTATACTAAAAGAAAGAATCTATGAACTTGAAGTCAGCTCATTTGACATTATCAAATCAGAGAGAAAGACTGAGAGAGAAAATTATAGGAAATGATTTAAACAGACTGGTGTACACATCATGGATGTTCCATAAGGAAGTGAAACAAAGAAAGGGCAGATATAAAATCTCTAAGGAACTATGAACTTAAACTATCCCATAGACCAAATGGATCTAACTGACTTACACAGCACATTGCACCCGATAGCAACAGACTACTCATCTTTTCAAGCATACATGAAACATTTTCCTGATAGGTCTACAGTTAGGCCACAAAACAAGTCCTAATAAATTTAATAAGAGTGAAATGACTTGAAATAACTTTCTAACCAAAATAGTATAAGAGTAGAAGTCAATATCAGGAAGATCTGAGGAAAATTCACAAAAATATGTAATTTGCCCAAATTGATCTTGAACCACTAATGAGGTAAAGAAAAAATCAAAAGAGAAATTTAAAATAATATCATAAAACAAATGACAAGGGAAGTATACATGTCAGAGCCTACAATATGCAGCAAAAATAGTTCTAAGAGAGAAGCTTATAACCACAAAGCTCTAGAGTAAGTAGCTTAGTAGTGAACCTCAAGAAGCAGAAAAAGAATAAACTAAACCCAAAGTTAGTGGAAGGAAAGAAATAATAAAAATCAGGATAGAAATACATCAGGAGATATCAGAAAGACCACAGAACAAATTAACCAAAGTAAGCTTCACTTATAAACAAAGCAAAATTGACATATTAGCTATACTAAGTATAAAAATAATAAGAGAAAACTCAATTAAGCAAAATCAGAAATGAAAGTGGAGACATTACAATGGGTGTCTCAAAAATAAAAAGGGTCAAAAAGGACTGTTATGAGGAATTATGTGCCCACAATTTGGACAATATAGGGAAGATGGATAAATTCCTTGAAAGTACAACTTACCAATGATCAAGTAGGAGAACTAGAAAGACTGCACAGACCAATATAAAAAAAGAGACTGAAGTAGTAATTTCAAATATTTCAACATAGAAAAGCCTGGGACCAGAGAGCTTTACAACTGAATCTACCAAACATTTAAAGCATAATTAAAACTACTCTTTCTTAAATTGTTCCCAAAATATTGCCAGAATAACTATTTCCAAACACATTTTATAAGGCCAGAATAACCTTTACATCAAAGACAGACAAAACACAGCAAAAAAAAAAAACAAAAAACTCCAATCTTGCTGGTGAACACTGTGGTAAAAATCAGCCATAAAATACTAGCAGAAGATATTCAACAACACATCAGAAAGACTATAAATCAAAACCAAGTGGAATTTAATCTATGGCACTCAAGATTATTTTACCATGCATAAATCAGTCAATATAATAAATAATATTACTAGAATGAAAGATAAAAACCAATGATGATCTCAACTGTTGTGTAATAAAAAGCATTTAACAAAATCCAATACCCTTTTATCATGAAAACTCTAAAAATGTAGGAAATTTCTGCATTATAATAAAGGCCATATCTGAAAATTTTATAGCTAATATAAACAATGGAGGAAATCTGAAAGCTTTTCCTCTAAGATTTAGTAGAAGATGAGGATGCTCACTTACTTTTGTCACTTCAACATAGTACTGAAAGTACTAACAAAAACAAACAAGAAAAAGAAAAAAAAGGCAAACAAGTAGGAAAAGAAAAAGTAAGATTATATCTATTTACACATGACAGAAAACTCTCAAAGGCACAAATAAAACCCCGCTAGAAGCAATAAATTCAGTAAAGCTACAAGATAAAGCAATAAACATAGAAAAAGTAGCTACACTTATATACACAATGACCTACCTGAAAAAGAAAGTAAGAAAATCCCAGAGGTGGGTGTGATGGTTTATGCCTTATCCCAGCACAAGAATCAGCTACAGGAGAACTGTGAGTTTGAAGCTAAACTGGGCTGCACAGTGACACTACCAGAAATGAAAACCTGCCATTTATGGAAGCATCAAAGACAAGAATGTTTAAGAATATGTTTAACCAAAGACATGGAAAACCTGCACACTAAAAACTACAAAACTAATGAAGGAAATTGAAGATGGCACAAATATATTTGAAGGTGTCCCATATTCATGGATTGGACAAATGAATACACATACTATCTAAAGCAATATACAGATTTAATATCGTCCTTACCAAAATTCTAATGGTATTCTTCACAGATCAGGAAAACAATCCTGAAGTTCATTTGAAATGACAAAACACCTCAAATGGCCAAAGTAATTCTGAGAAAGAAAGACTGTAGACATCACACTTGCTGATTTGAAAACAATATTAGTGGAAACAGTACTGGCATAAAAACAGACTCAGAGCCCAGAAATAAACTCAAACTTGTATACTCAACACATTTTGACAAGAAGGCAATAGAGAAAGGACAGTCTTCTCAATATATGGTGCTGAGAAAACAGAATTTCCACATTCAAAGGAACAAAGTTGGACCCTTATCTTAGATCATGCATAAATTGATAAAATATTTAAATGTTAGGCCATAAACTGCAAGCCTGCTAGAATGAAACAAAGAGAAAGCTCCTGGACATTGGCTTGGTATTAATAATTTGGATATGAAATTAAGAGCCCTGGCTATGGGGCTTAGGATGTATCTCAGTGGCAGAGAGCTTGTTCAGTATGCCTGAACACCTGGTTCATTTTCTAACACTATTAAAAAAAAGTTAGACTACAAGATAAAAACAAGTAAATGGGAGTACTTTATATCAAACCAAAAAGGTTTTGCATAGCAAAAGAAATGTTGAAGAAAATGAAAAAGAAGCATTTATATTGGGAGAAAACATTTGCAAACCATAATCAGATAAGGGGTTCATATTGAAAATATATAATGAACTAAAACGAGTTAGAGGCAGAAAAACAAACAAACTGATTTTAAAAATGGATGAAGAAGTCAGGCTTCGTGGTGCATAATTGTAATTCCTACTCAGAAAGCAGAAGCAGGAGGGTTGTGAGTTCAAGACTCAAAAAAAAAAAAAAAGGATAAAGAAACTGAATAGAATTTCAGAAAAGAAAAATAACCAAAAGGCGTACCTAAAAAGTGCTCAACCTCACTAACCATCAAGTACATGGAATTCAAAATTAGAATAGGTACCAGTTTATACATGTTAGGATGGCTATTAACAAAAAGAAAACAGATAACAAGTATTGATCTCACTTATGAGTAAAGTCATATGAAGGAAAGACAGCAGGACAAAGGAAGAATGGAAGGAAAAAAAAAGAAGGAAAGAAAGATAAAGAGAAAAACTGAAAAAGAAAGAAAGACAAAAAGTGTGATATACACACTGAGAGAAGAAAATGGTGGTTACCAGGGATTTGGTGTGAGGATGGGGGTGGGAAGAGATAAAGGAAATGGAAGATGTAGCTCAAAGGGTATAAAATTTCAGTATATTTAGGATAAAAAGTCTAGAGATGTAATGTACAATATGAGAGCTATAGTTAGTAATAGTGTACTGTATTTCAGATTTTTATTTTGCTAAGAGTAGTAATTAATTTCAGGGACTCCTGCCATACAAAAAAGAACTGATTATGAATGTTAATTTACTCAATTATTGTAACAATTTCACTATGTATATCAAAACATTATATTATACACCTTAAATATAATTATCAATTTAAAGCTACTAATATCAATTGTCAGAGGAAAATGAGAGTAAAATTAGTTCTATACTTGTGAAATGATAGAGGAACCCAGTGTGGAAATAGGAGTTATCAGTTAGGTTGAAGGCACAGTTAACAGGGGAGAGAAGGTTACAGCGTGAAAGACAAGATGATGAAGGGAATGAAAAACAGGCATGCGTGAGAGATAAGCTAAGGTATGGTTTGGGGGTGTAGCTCAGTGGTAGAGTGCTTATCTAGCATGTGTGAGATCTTGGATTTGATCCCCAGAATCTCTCTCTCTCTCTCTCTCTCACACACACACACACACACGTTTAGAGACAAACAGAACTGAAATAAAAGGACAGGATAGGAGTAAGACTGGATATGTGGGAACAAAGGGTTAAGATCTGGTCTGAGCTCTTTCTTCCTGTAAAGATGGTATAAGTTTTACTGTACTTCTAGTGATTTTTTTTTATTTTTCTGGGAAAATGAAACCTACTATCTTACAACAAAGTGGAATGTTAGCTGTCTTATTCATCCATTTTATTCATAGTGAAAACAGCCCATTGTGTAAAGGACATTTCCAGTAGGAAGACTGTGTACAGCAGACCCATGGAACCTGCAGCTGTATGGTTCCAGGGAGGCCATTGTTGAAGAAAAACCATGAATACTCAGGATGAACAGGGTTCAGTTCGCCAAAAAATATTCAAATTAACCAAAGGTATAGCAGGTCAGAGCATCCATAACTTGAAACAGCACGGATAGGCTATAATAATGTCACAAAATTACTGTTGTACATTTTAATCCTGTTCACAAAAATCTAGATATATCTCATGTTATTTATCTGCAAGAATGCTTGCTTCATTTCCCCACAACACCACCCAACTTCTCCTAAAGACAAAGTTTCACTTTCTCAATTAAGCATATTAATTTTTACCTTGCTTTTTGGGCACAATTTGTTTTTGGGGAGGCATAATTTTCACAAAATTAAAGACATAAAAACCCTTAATAGATCCCAGAAAGGCTTAAGCACAACAAAATATAACTGTCCCTCTAGGAAACAAAACCTCTGTTTAAACCTGTCTTTTTTCAAGGGCCCCCCTCTCTGCTGTCAGCCTGTCTGTTAGTGCTCTCTGCAGGAAGTCTGCAGGCTGAGATTTTACCCACTCCTCCAGAACAGATTTCCCATCAACAAATTATAATCACCCAGGCAAATTCAAGTTTTTCTTCTAAAGTTTTCCAAACTGCCCTTTTCAAGTTGCACAATACACCTTCAGACACTAATGGAGATGTCTTGATTGAATGAAGAGGAGAGAAGGAAGTCTGGGGCTGGTGTGGTCAGAATTTGCCATCAACTCCAAACTCTGCATGGAGGGTGGGAGGAGGAGCAGGAAGGAAACTGTGGGCCAATGGGGTGCCTCTACGTAGGTCACAGAAGTCCCACAGCAGGCAAGAGTCCATGGTGCTGCTGAGACTTTCACAGGAGAGTTAGCACAGTGAGGAGGCACTGCCAGTCAGGAGCAATGGCCCAGGCTTGTAATCCTAGCACTCAGAAGACAGAGGCAGGAGTATAGCAAGTTTGAGGCCATATAGTAGGTTCCAGGCCAGCCTGGGCTACAAAACCCTGTCTCAAAATAAATAAATAAATAAATAAATAAATACCATAATATATTAAGAAAGAATGCCTCCTCTTCAGTGGCCTGTCTGCATGTGTATCATGATCCTACTGTGCCACTCCTTCTGACGTATTTCGTGTTAACTCAACAAAGTGTTGACAGTCAGAAAATGTGCACCTTATGGAAATTTTTCTTGTTCCTCTTGCTTCTAATATCTTAGCTGGATTTTGCTTTTTAGTAGCAGATCTGGACCAAGTAGAAGGGTAAACAATGTTTAGTGATATTTAGAGAATGGCAATAGTCCATGAGTCTGTGTACTAACTCCTAGATTAAGTCAGAGTTCTACAGAGCAATAGAACCAATAAGTTGTTCATGTATATAGAAAGAGATGAAAGGAACTGCCTCACAAAGTAATGGTGCCTGGTGTGTGGTATGTACTTGTACTCTGAGCTCTCTAGAGGCTAAGGTAGGAAGGCCAGTCTGGGGTTCATAAACAGAACCTGGAGTTACAGTGTTGGTGTGTATGTTTTTGATGGGGGTGGGGATGGGTGGGTGTGAGTGTGAGGGGAACAATCAAAACAAAAAGAAAAGATAATGGATGATGGCCATTCCAAATTCTGCAACCTAAGCCAACAGGCATGGCCCAAGAAAGAGCTAATATAGTTCAAGACCAAAATTGAACTGCTGGTAGAATTCCCTCTTGATTTGAGAAAGTCAGTTTTTTATTCTATTCAAGCCTATGTTTTCCTCTGTCAACCTGTCACAGAGAACATCTCATCAGACCCTAGATGTAGGTTGAGTAAAAGAAAGTATATAACAGAGAAAGGGGACTGTGGACATTTGGGCCACTTTTTAAAGAAATTGCTTGTAATAGATGTACAGGTGAGATTCATTACGACATTTATGCTTGTGCTTATAAGATATCTTAATTAGACTCACCCCCTCCATTGAATCATATAGGCCATATTCACAAGATGTCACTAAAAAGACCCCTGAATTTTTGTTGGATTTCTCTCTTTGAGAAATGAATTTCTTCCCAGTTGCTACTTCATTTGCCCGCAGGTCCAGTCAGCATAATGTCACCTGTCAGTGGGTCAGCTAGCTGCCATATGGAAGGTAAAGATTATGCCACTCAGGTAAGACAGCGAATGCATGCACCTGAACTTGACCACTGAAAACAAACTACTTCTGGCTATCTTTATTCCCAAGTAAACAGAACAAGGGCATTAATAGCTGCTTATCATGCACCATGGGATGTGTTAACTTGATTAAGCAATGGAACCACATCTGATACAGAAACTGCAATTGCATTGACCAGCTGGCTAAGGTTACATTAATCTGCTTTAATTTTCCCACATCCATCTTTTTTTTGCACAGGCCAAATAAGCAAATCTGATGAAAATGTGGTGAGAATCACACTGCTGCACCCTTAACCCCTTGAATATGGCATTAATCTCTACAATCCATCTGGAAATGGTGGTATTACTTTTATTTACTATTTTCTTAGGTGGTAGCAGGTATAATGGCTTCTAGTTTGCCTTTTCTACTGTAATATCTTGTGTCAGCTTTCTATTGCTGTGATAAAATGTCTAGGAAATCAACTTAAAGGAGGAAAGATTTTGTATATTTGCTTTTTTTAATAGCATACATTATCAGCACAGGGTTTTCTATTGTGATAATTCCATAGATGCATACAGTGTACTTTGAACATTCTTTTGTTTTGTTTAAGATAGCTAAACATTTGTTAGTTCAATCAATCAACATTTGTTGAGCATGTAACATGCACTAGGTTTAGCTGTAATTCTTACGACTTAGAAATATGAGGTGTTAAATCCTGCCTTAAGAGGTTTCCATTGTACAAAAAGAACACAATTTACAAGCCTAATTACAACACAGAGCAAGAAGTACTATGGTAATGTTATATGTACTATGGTAATGTTATATGTTTGATTTTAGTTACGAAAGGAAATTTAGTTCAGACCTAGTATTGTGTCTGGAAAAGTTTCCCTAAAGAAGAAGCATTTGAACACCAGATTTGTGTTGTAATGTCCTCAGGCTATTATCCAGTCCCTAAACTCAGTGATTGTAGCACTCAGTAAAAATTTTCCTGTAGTCTTAATTTGCTGGGTGAATTAAAATAAGCACTTCAATCTTTAAAACGCCTACCTTTGATGTTGAATGATAGACCATGTCTTTTTGCCTTTTCCCATATCCCAATTTAGAGGTAGGGAGTTCAATAAGGAAGAAAAAATTGGATGTATATGTCCTTTTGGCAAACTATTAGAGAAGAAAATAATGGAATGTTTATTTATTTATTCATTTATTTATTTTTGTTGTGCTAAGTGGGAGTACATTGTGGCATTTACAAAAGTTCTTAAAATTTGTCAAATACATCAACTTGAATTCACCTCCTCCCTCATTTTCCTACTTCTTCCCCTCCCTCCATTCCTGGAATAGTTCAACAGATAGCATTTTTTCATTTACATACATGTGTACACAGTTTTTGCACGATATTCACCTTCTTTCCCCACCACCTACCACTTCCCACCTTTACCTGTGTCCTCTGGCAAGACCTGTTCTGTCCTCCTGTTCTCTGATTTTTTTCATAAGAAAAAAAGAAGAAAAAATTTAAATCCGTGTCATAATAACAAACTTCACTCCACAGGTCTGGGAACCAATGTGGGAATTCTGCTATTTTTTTAATATGTCTATTCCAGTTATGCATTCTCAGACTAGGGAAATCACCCTACTGGACCACTGTAAAGTAAAACTAAGGTTAAAATTTTTATACCACTAGACTCCCATAACTTTCTAGTCTTATGGGACAGAGTTACATTTTGGATTTCCTGGAACTAGTACCAATTCAGAATCAAAATCCCAAATTACCCTAAATGTTTGATTCTTCATTTTTCTTTAATACACGTTGACTGTGGTGAGAAACCACTGATCTCTTTGAGGAAAGGTGAGAGAATGATTAACAGAACAAAGTTTTTTCACTGTAATGTGCTCTTCCCTATGAGAACCCAGCTTCTTCAAGAGGTTCTGGATCTGTAAAGGTTCTCAGGCCTTGAAATTGACTGAAAGACAGTGATGCTCAATTTTCATGATTCAAGTTAGCTTTTGTTCAAATCAGCAAAAACTCTTCTGCTTATACAGATCAAATAGGAATTTAGTAGATGTCGGTTTCACTGGAAGGAGCATCGTGACTAATTGGCCAAAGGCATGCATGTGTACAGGTCAAACTATTGTGATTGTTGCTTAACTCTTCTATTTATTATGACACCCATGCCCACCTTCCCTTTGGTGTTTAAGAACCATTTAGCTTCCGAAATCCTTAATCCAATTACCCCTATTGCATTTTAGTTTTCCCCATTCAGAGGCAGTCCTATTGTAATTTCAGGCCTACAAAGAAGAGAAATCATAGAGCACTTAACGTATGGTGGGGCTTACTCCATAGTCCTGTGAAAGATGTGTCTTTTAGACCTTTTCCAGGCAGATAAGCATGTCTTAAATTATAAATATACTAACATTCTAATTTCTTGAGGAATTTGAATCCCTTCCTTTACACTATACAAGGCAAGTCTGGTATTTCATTTTCATTTGGTGTAGAACATTTTGGGTCTATGTTTAAGTCAATGAAAATCTGTTTAAGACCCTTGTAACTCTCTAAACTGTAATAGTAAATCCAGAATCTATGTTTAGTGAACTCACATAAATAAAATAAGCCTGGTCCAAAGTTATGTTCCTTTAACCATTAATCCACATCTTGATTACCTATTCCTGTACATATTCCTCAGACTTTTTGCTTTTTTTTTTTTGTGATATTGGAGTTTGAACTCAGTCTCACACTTGGTAGGCAGGCACTCTACTATTTGAACCACTTTCTCGGTCTTTTTTGTGATGAGGTTTTTCAAAATAGGTTGTCATAAACTATTTTCTCAGGGCTGACTTCACCTCCTGAGTAGCTTTGATAATAGTGGTGAGCCACTGTGAGATTTATACCTCAGATTTCTGTCTCTATGAATTGGAAATATCAGAAGATTATTTTGCAGTGCAGCATAGCTCCTCATGGGTCACACCTAGTACCTCATCCTTAGGAGTCTATAGGACTTCAGTCTAACTGTAGTTCTAGAAAGAAAGAAGGATATGGGAAATGGGACCTGAGTAGAACAGAAATGTCTTATAGTCAGGCATGCTGGTGCACACCTGTAATCCCACAACTCAGGAGGTGGAAGCAAGAGGATTATGAGTTCTAGGCCAACCCAGGCAAAGTTAGTAAGACCCTATAAGAAAAAATAATATGAAAACAAAAGGATTTTGGACACAGCTCAAGTGGTACAGTGCTTAAGCAGCAAGGCCCGAAATTTGATCTCCAGTACTAGTAAAAAAAAAGTCTTATAAAGCAGTTTCATCAAGACAGACTATTACGGTTTTGTCTGACAAAGCAAGGTTAATCTTTTCAGGCAAGGGTTTGTCCTTCTCAATCAATAGTCTCACTTTTACAGCAGATACCATGAAAGATGTGGAATTTAATTGGTGTAATAATTCAGCCACTCACAGAATGAGCTTCTAGGTTTTGTTTTCAGCATCTCAGATATAGTAAATATAGGTTTCTTTCAAGGTAGATATAGAAACTTTCTGAACATTTATGTAGCATTTGAGCTGACACTTGGAATCATCCCCAATTTGAATGACATTAGTTATGACCATCCATATCATTATACTTGTTAGTTTGACAAAAATGTTCAAAGCATCATATACCTGGTCACTCAGAATCTTGTCTTTTGGAAATGTTGTATTGGAGGGATTTAGTGATATTTTGCATATATGTGTTACCACATCATGCACAGACCTATGAATGCACTTTTATAAATATATTACTTGCTGAAATATGATTGATGTACACAAGCCTGTACATATGCAATGCATAAACTTAACACATTTGTGGATAAATGGGGCTGGGTATATGGCTCAGTGGTAGAACATGCCTAGTATGCATGAAGACCGGGGTTCAATCCCCAGCACTGTAAAAATAAACAGAATGAATGTAAGTGTATAACTATGAAACCAACACCACAATCAATGCCATAAATATATACATCACCTCCATTAGTTTCTTCTTGCTCTCTTTATCTCTATGTGTCTTGTTATAGAAACACATAAGATCTATCCTCTTTAATTTTAAAGCATGTAATATAGTCAACCTCTCATTACTACTGTACATGGAATGATTAGTGCCTTTAAATCTAATTAGATTAGAAAATCAATTTAAGAGATCCCAGAACCAAATTATAAAACACAACCTTAGCTAGGTGTGGAAGCATGCCCTCGGCTGCATAGCAAGCCTGCCTTAAAGATAAATATATAGGATATGTCTAGACTCAGCAGTGCTTTAACACTTTGATGAATGTGGGGTATCATTGATAAACTGATATGCTCCGAGGGTTTACCCTTTAGTTAAGGTTCCCATGCCCTTTCCTAGATAATATGGATATGGGTTGACAACTTTTCCTTTGTCAAAGTTGTTAAGCAATTAGAAGAATGAGGAAGAAAAAAGATGGCAAAGGATTTACAGTAATACTGCTTTTTATAGAAGGAATAAGTATACTTTCCTTTTCAAACATACACACACACACACACACGCGCGCGCACACACACACACACACACACACACACACACACACACACACACACACACCCCACATACTAAAACAAAACAAAACACCCCAAGTATTCTCTCCTAATCTGAATAAGAAAGAAAGATGTTAGGAAAAATAATATATGGGGCATCTCATTTTTGTGTGGTAAGGAAGAGTAAAAGACTTACGGATTGAATTGCATCCTTAAATTCGTAACTCAGAACATGACCTTATTTGGAGATAGAATCTTTTAAAAAAAATCAAGTTAAAATGATTTCATTAAGGGTGGGCGTTGATCCAGTTTTACTGGTATCTTTATAAAAAAGGGAAGTTTGTTGACTCCAAATGCTCAGGAAATAAAAGCAAGAATTAATAAATGGGATTGTATCAAATTGCAAAGCTTCTGCACAGCAAAAGAAACAATGAATAGAGTGATGAGGTAGTCTATAGAATGAGAGAAAATTTTTGCTAGATATTCATTTGAAAGAGGGTTAATATCTAGAATATATTAAAAACTCAAAAACAACAACAAAAAGCAGATAATCCAATTAATAAATGGGCAATAAAACTGAATAGACACTTTTCAAAAGAAAAAGTACAAATAAAAAATGGTCAGGAAAAAATGTTCAATATCTTTAGCCATAAAGGAAATATAAATCAAAACTACATTGTGCTTCTACTTCATCCCAGTCAGATTGGTAATTATCAAAACAGGAAACAACAACAAATGCTGGTGAGAACAGGGGAAAAGTAACACTTATCCACTGTTTGTGGAAATGCAAATTAGTCTATCCACCGTGCAAATCAGTATGGAGGATCCTCAAAGAGTTAAAGACAGAACTTCTATATGATCCAGTTATACTGCTCCTGGGTATGTACTCAAAAGAATCAAAGTTAATTTCCTACACAAATATCCATATAGTCATGTTTATTACAGCACTATTTATACTTGTCAAATTATGGAATCAGCCTCAGTGCCCGTTAGAAGGTGAAAAGATAAAGAAAATGTTGTACATAAATACTACAGAGTTTTGCCTAGCCATAAAGACGAATGAACTTGTTTGTTTGCTGGAAAGTGGATGGAACTTGAGATCATCATCTTAAGTGAAATGAGCCAGTTCTACAGAGATAAGTATCACAATTTTCCTCTCATTTCTGGAAGGTAGGGAGTAAAAAAAAGAAAAACAATTTCATAAAAGTCAAAGGGGAATTACGGGGTGGTGGAAGGTGAGAGAAAAAAGGGAGGGGAGAAGAAAGAGCCATAGAGGGAGTGAATATGATCAAAGTACATTGTATTTATGTATATATTTATACTATGATGAAAATGGGGCATGAATCAAGTGGTAGAGTGCTTGCTAGCAATGGCAAGGTCTAGAGTACAAACTCCACTACAGCAAAATAAAAAAAAAAAGAAATGTCATGGTGAAACTTCTTACTTCTTGTAATTATTATACACTAATTTGGACAGGGACATGCACAGAAGTGTTGGGAGCCATGAGCTGCAATCTGGCAAGGTCGTTGTGCATTAGCAGGATCCTGACAAGGTCAGAGACTGCAGGTACACCCTGTCTCTCACTGGGGTCTTGAGGAAACATGGAGTGGCTCCTTTGTCTGGAGAAAAGAAACATTAACCTGAGGTATTTGTTTATGAAAGGTCAGAAACCAGGCCTGGGTTTTGTGTATGTGAAACTAGGTGAAACTAGGAGGGTCAGAGTTTCATTTATGAAACCATGGAGTTTTAGAGCAAGGACATTGTTTTTCAGGTAGAGGGCATTGTTTCCCAGGCATAGAAATTCCCTTGCATTGTATAACTTCCTGCTTTGTACTGCTTATAAGCCTAATGAGAAAATAAAAAATTTGCCAGTTTGGTCATCAGCCTTCTGGCCCTCTCAATTTGTGTCTTCACTGTTCATTCCTTTCCTGAGCCCTTTCAGGTCAAGGACCTCTGCGATCCTGGCAAGTGGCACCCAAACAGGGACCTGGACAGAGGCTTAAGGTAAGGAAGGCTCTGGTGGCATTGCATATGTTTTAGTTTCAGTTTCAGGTTATGGAGCAGCATCCAGAGAAATGGGGCAGCAAGAAGGCTCTCTTTACAGAAATTTTGTGTTCAATGTTGTATGATCGAGAATGTAAAGTGTTTAAAAGTCAGCTTGAACGTTTTTTGTCTCATGTCCAAGAAGTGTATCTATGGTTTCCTGATGAGGGAACCATCAATTTAAAAACTTAGGAAAAGGTTGGCCAAATATTAAAAGACCATTGTACTAGTGAAGGACCTACCTGTGTCGCAGTAGATGCTTTTTCCTTTTGGAATTTAATTAGGGATTCTCTTGATCCACATCATGAGGTCACAACTATTTCCTCACCTAAAGTTGTGATCTCAAAGCAGGAGGTAGATGTTGAGTTTTCCTTGTTTGTATCTCTTTTGGAATTAACAAATAGGGAAAACACACCGTTTATAAACCACAGAGAAGGTATGGAACAGATTCTTCACTCATAGTCTTCGGAAGAAACCAACTGTGCTGACACCTTGATTTTGGACTTGTAGTCTCCAAGATTGTGAGAAACAAATTTCTATGGAACTTTGTCATGGCAGACCTAGAAAATTTATACAAAGACACAGTAAATTCTTTTAAAAGAAGAGGAAAGAAATGGTAAAGATGAACTCAAGTGCAGGATCTTAGCTTTGGAACAAGGGCATTACACAAAATAGGATAGGGGAATATGAAGTTCAGGAACTCAGCAATGGGGCCTGAACAGTTCCAAGGACTGAAATATGGATAAACAGGCTGAGAAAAGAAACATTTAAAGAACCTGTAGATGAGTGATCCATGGTTTGCAACATTGAAAAATGAGGCAATGCTTACTTCATAATCTAGGAAAACCTCAATATAGTGTGGAGGCAAAGCTATGGAAAGAATCAAAGTATTGTACTTAAATTCATTCAACCCTATGACCTAGTAGCTATATTGGGTCTGCATCTGGAGCAAATATTTGGAGACTTGCATTTAGATTAAAAAGGGACACAGAATTCTTTCTTTTATTGGAGATACTTATTTGACTGTGTACTCAAAAGATTTAGGCACTCTTCTCAGACATACCTATTTTTCAGCATTATTGACCTGAAGAGAAATATAAGGAGCTAGAGACACTAAGGCAGAAAAAATAAATTGAATTTGAATTCAACATAATGTAATCTCTATAACTTAATGCACATTAGCTACAATTCTGTTGTTTCTCATGATTTTGAAATCTCTGATTCTATTGATCTATGTACTCACTTCTAAACAGAGGAAATTTCATTTGAAAACAGGGAAAGGGAAGGAAACCAAAAACTTGAGTGTGGTTGATGTGCTCCTATATAGTGGTATAGGAATGAATATAGTAATTTTAAACTGGCTGAGACCACTATGGGAAAGGGACTAAGAAGTAGTGAAGAGGTCTGGTAGAGATGAACCAATTTGGTCATAAAACACATATGCATGGAACATCACAAGGAATCTCCCTGTATAGCTAGCTTCATCTCAAACTAGCAAAAATGGTATGTTTTTCTTTTCATCCTTTTTGTTTGTTCTTCAACAAAATCAGAGAACAAGAGGGCAGAACCTGTTCTGTGGGGGAATACAGGGGGTGGGGGGAGTGGTGACCCAAAAAAATGTATATATATGTAAATAAATTTACAAATGGTGAGATAAAATTAAAAAAAAAAAACTCAAGTTGAAAGACATATTTCCTTTTCTTGAATCTGTAATTCAAGGGTGAGAGCATTGTGATTTCACCTTTTCCCAAGCTGAAGACCCTCTTCAGAGATGTCAACAGGTCTACAGTTAGCTGAATTCTCATTCGACCACTGGATATCTCCCCAACAATCCCAATCCCATCCAATTGCCAATGTCATTGACATTCCCTCATTAATCTTCCTTGGGGGTCAAGGAACTATTGTGCTATTTGGGGTCTTAAAACACAAAAGGAGCAAGTGTGTTCTATGCTGCTCCAAGAACAGAGCAGAGATGAAGTAATGGCCATATTATTTGGTGAAGGTAGAACTCTATGAGGGTGTTTAGTGAAGGAGTCACTGAATCTGCCTTTGGTTGAGTGAGGGGTAGATAGCACCTGAGGATGTTGCAGCAGGAATTTGTAGCTTGGTGGGTTCCAAAGGTTTATATGTAATTCCAGGATTATGTACATGAAGGAAGTTAAGACTTAAGTACCAGATGTAGTCAGACACTGCGGGACAGGAAATCTGCTGATCTCTTAGGCTTTCTGTGTATATTATGGGGTCCCAGGTATTGCAAATGATGTTACTCAATAGTAAATATACATGAATTCATTCACACCTGGCTAGTCTGACCAATGAGTGACAGAAAGATGCAGCTATTGCATTTAATATAGTAACAATTTTACCATCTAGAGGTGGCATAAATCATGTTGTATAACTTAAATATACATGATGAAATTTATTTTTTAAAAGTCCTTTTCCTTATTTGTATTTTAATGAAGTCAGTCCATAATAAAATGCATTACAAACATTCTCAATAAACTTTTCAATATTTATTCAGATTGGGGTAAAAGTAGAGGGAGATAGGGTTTCAGAATTATAGGCATAAAATTATAATCATTTGATATAATGCCTTATTTTTATTTAGATTTTAATTGTAGAATGAGGTTTATTGTGATGCTCCCATTCATGCATTTAATGTAGTTTGATCATATTCTCCTCCTCCATCATTCCTTCTTGACTCTTTCTTAAAAGAAAGTTTCTAATGTGTCTTATTCTATTTTCAAAAAGGAGAGAAAGAAAAGGGAAATGCTGGCCTTATTGATTTAAGGAAGACTGCACTCAAGGTTCATTGTGGCTTATCTGAGACCACAAGGAAAACAGCAAGAAATTAAAACCTCAAACAGAAAATGGATGGATTCAGGTACAAAGTAAAGGCAGACTTAATGGTGATAAATTTTGATATGAATTAAGGCTACACAAACACCTAAACCCAAGTTTTTATAGTGTAGTCAGGGATAAGACTGAGATGATGCCCAGAATAACCAAAACCATCAGTATGTTTGCATGATTATCATCTCTGTCTTCCCCTACCTCCCTTCATGGCTTTAGAAAACTGCCCTCAACCTTATTTTCTGCCCACCTTATCCATTTAACACTCACCCTTGCTTCAGTGGCCAGCAGCATCAGAGAAACTTGATCCAGCTCAAGGAGAACAGTTCCTGAATGTGAGGTCCGGTCCCATTTATTCCTACCATTTGAAGCTGTTTTTGTTCAGAGAGACTGTGGTTGATTCAGAGCATCAATGATCCAGGTGCTGAACATATAGTTGAATTTGCAGATATGATCTCTGGAGAGACACACCAGTCATGTCACATTTTAAAGATTGATCATGTTTTCAGTACTGGAGGAGTCACCATGGCCTGGCACTAAGGCATTAATAGTTGTCAAACTTTTGGACCAAAAAAGTAACGAAATCATGCCAGACTATTGGGTAAAGCAATTTAGAAAAAAGAAGGAAGCATGGAAGTACATAATATTGAAGGGATGCATCTTAATTTATATTTGCACAGCTTCCTTTTGTTCCCTAATCTGGTGCAATATCACCTGATTTCAAAGAAAATATCACTGTGTCTAATCTGAATTCCTTCAGGTTGACCCTGAGATTGATTATTTATTTCCCTTTAACATTTCATTGTGTTTGCTAGGGTGATTCTTTGTCTTGTTTTCTGCATCTAATTATACCAGATGACAAACTACCTAATCAAAGTGAAGCTAGGTATAGTTCGGTGTGAAGATGCTTCCTTTTCCTATTATCTGCTAAGGAAATGACATATTGGTACTTGCTAATATACAAGTCATGATTTCAGAAAAGTACATTTATTAATCATCATTATAATGTAATTATTTAAAACTATGAGATTAAATGAGATAAAAAAAGAACAAATGTAAGTAAAGGACACCAAAGATTAAGATATAATATTGAAAGTTTACTTGAAGAAGAAGAACCAATGAAGGAGGCAAATAAGGAGTAGCTATAAAGCAGGAGAGACACCAGTAAGCCAGGTATGGGAGAAATGTGCATAAAATAACATAAAAGTATACAGAATACAACTAATAGATCAAGGAATAAGAAGACTAAGAGCACTGTTTTTCAGCAATTGCCATGGTTTACACAGAATTGTGGAATGGAAATACAAAATTTTGGTAAGAGTGAGTTAAAAAGAGAATAATGGGGAAACAATAGAAAAAGTGAATATAGACAACTCTTTCAAAGAGTTCCCCTTCAAAAGAAAGTATAGAATTGAAGTAACAGATGAATGGACACAGGGGTCAAGAAGGAATTTTAAGGTGAGTAAATATTATTAAGTGTTTATATTGTTCTGGAAAGATCCAATAGAGAGTAAACAGTGACAATTCACAAATAATGTGAGGACTGATGAACCCATGGCTATAGGCACAAGTTGGGTGAGATTTAAAATCAAATATAGTTGTTGTGTTGCTAAAAACAAAAGCGTATATTAGGAAGAGAAAGAAAACAAAGGGGAAAGTTTGTGTCTTAAAAATTGTTTCTAAGAATGGACCACAATATTTATGCTGACAAAGAGAACAATCAAGAAGTGAGGGCAATGAATAAATTCGAAAGACAGTAAGATCAATTTTTTTATTGATCTTGAAATTCAAAAATGGTTTAATATGGATTCAAAAGAAAGAGATCTGGAAAATAAGAGATGATAGGTCAGAGCTTATAATATTGATTAACAATAATTGGCATATATGTATAAATACAAATTCTAAAGGATGGATTTAAGTAGCCTAGGTAGGATTGTCCAGATCTTTGAAAGGAAGGTCAGAGTGTTGACAATCAAATTGTCCCAGCTACCTATTGTTGCATACAATTACCCCCAAATGTTGTGGTTTTAAAACCAGTTATTATCATCTCTTGTGATCCTGTAGCTTTACTGGGATCAAATGGGCATTTCTCACTTGGATTATCTCTATTAGTGGTTGCAGTGAGAGTTTTGATAGAGTTTTGGCAATTTCTAAACTTGGTCGGAATTGGTGTGGTAGGGCTGGAGGTATGTATGTCTTAAGTGGTGGAGCACATGCTTTGCAAGTGTATAGCCTTGAGTTAAAATCATAGTCCCACCAAAAAAAAAAAAAAGAAAGAAAACAAAACAGAAAAAAGAATTGATGCAGTAGGTGCTTGTTGGTAACTAAAAGCTCATCCAGGACTGCTAATGACTCCCCATGCGGCTTGGATTCTTATAGCACAGTGGCTGTGCTCTACAAAGTAACCCAAAAGTAAATATTGAAATAGCAACGAGAAATCTATAAGGTTTTCTCGTGTCCTGCATGAGCTTGTCCTATAAACCTAATTGGAGGCAGTGGGAGATGCAGAAAAGACAACAGACAGAAGACCAAATATGCATAAAGCTGGGGCCAGGTAGGCTGCGTGCTCAGATGGAGACACACCGCTTCCACTTTCAGTGAGTTTATTATATACAGTGGCAACACAAGATGGAGAGGCAATTCTCAGGGAGAGGGCGTGACATTGTAATGCTTGGGAACAGGAGGAAGCTGTGACAGCTTCTCTCTGAATGTAAACATTAAAGGAAAAGGAACTGTACTGAATCTTGCCCACTTCTGCAGCTGAGACTGTGCCAATTCAACTGTTCAATTTATTGGGCATAACTATGCTTGCTCCTGTCTGCAGTTTGGGGCTGTGCCAAACTCAACCCTGCAGCTTACTCGGTACATCTGTCAGCATCCTACAAGATTTCTTATATCATTTCCCTTAAACATATCAAAATATCCATTTTTTCATTAAAATCAATAAGGCCATCCTATCCTATCAAGATAGAATAGATACTTACAGGTAAAATAATAGGGGAGGCATAAAACGATGACTTGCTTAATATATCACGATTTTTTTTTATTCTTTGAACATAGGCTTAAAAAGTTTTTTTTTTTTATCATTTTTACATTCGCTTATATGTATATACATGGTTTGGGTCACCCCTCCTACCCAACCACTTCCAGGCAGAACCTGTTTTGCCCTCTTGTTCTCCGATTTTGTTGAAGAGAAGACATAAGCAATAGTATGAAAGACATAACATTTTTGCTAGTTTGAGATAAAGATAACTATACAGAGAGATTCCTAACATTGCTTCCACGTACATGTGTATTATTGGTTCATCTCTGTCAGACCTCTTCAGTGCTTCCTAGTCCCTTTCCCAAAGTGGCCTCTGCCAGTTTAAGATTACTGTTTTTGCTCCTCTACAGTGGATACAACAACCACGTTCAAGTTTTAGGTTTCCTTCCCTTTCCCTATTCTTCCCATGCACATTCTCCCCTTAGTGTGTGACCTATGTCCAACAATATTACTGCATTTGTTTTAGGTCTATAATCCTCATATAGGGGAGAATGTGAATTTGGCCTTCTGAGCCTCCTAACTTCTCTTAAGGTGATGTTCTCTAGTTCCATCTATTTACTTGTGAATGACAAAATTTCATTCTTCTTTGTGGCTGAGTAAAATTCCATTGTGTATAAATACCACATTTTCTTAATCCATTCACTGTAGTGGAGGATCTTGGCTGTTTCCATAGCTTGGTTATTGTGATTAATGCTGCAACAAACATGGATATGCAGGTGCCTTTGGCATAACCTGAGTCACATTCCTTTGGGTATATCCCTAGGAGTGTCACCATATTCTTAATAAGGACTCAATTCTACTGCCTGGGACTGATTATAATGACTACAACTTCTGGGCAACTGGTTCTCTACTCTATGAAAATTTTGCTTTTCAATAAGAAATTATGTTTGAGTAGCTTTTTAATCCCGCTGCCTACTTGAAGAAGTTGGAGACTCAAAGATGTCTGTTTCTTTGCAATGCTATGCAAAGGACTATGCTCCTTAAGTAGAACTTTGTGGTGATTTCATCTATACATTTCTTTTTAAAACTCTGAATATGGTATGAATATCTTAGGCTTCACTTCATTAGACAAAAGTTGCATCCACAAATATCTCTCAGGCTGTCTACTATCTGATTTTGCTTGAGAGTTACAGTGTTACCCAGAAATATTCTTACTATTCTTAGAACCATATTCGTCTAATTGAAAATGTTTATAAGGTACACCTTTAAATATTTCTCTGTTCTTAGAAAGAAGATTCTTACAATCTCATCAAAAGACGACACTACACCCAAGTCTTTCATCATTTGCAGGCGCTGGAGGTGAAAAGAGTTCATTATTATTTGAATCTAGTCGGCCATGACTCCTTTGTATTCACTATAAATTCTGCTGGAACACTGGACAAGTTCATTTTTATCTCATATCTCTTTATTTTTACCATATCATATGAGGCATAAAAGAGTGTTAGTGTTCTCAGTACTCTACTTCGAAACTCCTTGGCCAATGCACTATTGCCATTAGATATGCTTCTTATTTTCCATATACTGCTATAACTATCTGGAGTTTCAGTTGGACTGGATGACCAAGATGACTTACTAACAGCTGGCTGTTATTGGCTGTTGGCTAGGATCTCAGTCAGAACCATCCACTAAAATATTTATAGTTTCTCTATATTGCTTGGAATGCATATAGCATGGTAGCTGGGGTCCAATTGTAGCCTACTAAGATTAGCATTTTAAGAGACCCAAGTGGAAACTAAAAAGATTTCATGCCCTAATAGCAGAAGCCCCATATGTCACTTCTTGAATGTTATTTGTCAAGGAATCCCTAAGTCCAGCCTAGACTGAAGAAAAGAGAGATTGGCCTCTAACTCTTGTTATGGGAATGGAAAGAATCTTATAGTACAGAAGAGCATGGAAGGTAGAAAATAATGTGGTGATCATCTTTGGAAAATGCTCTGCCACATCACATTATTAAGGTATCATCCACATGAACACTAAAATCACCAGGAATCATGACAAGAGTTAGTATTGTTTTCTTTTGTTATGCTTTGTTTCATTTTTGAGAAACAACATGGAGCCAAAGCTATAAATCTTAAAGAAGAAAGAATGACTCAGGGCAAGGAGACAATGAATAACATGTTTTTTCTAGTTTTCTTTAAATTTTTATTTGATTTTTATTGTGCTGGGTAGGAGTACATTTGTGTCATTTGCAAAAATTCTTTCAATATATCAAATATATCATACTTGAATTCGAGCCTCCCTTCCCATTCTCCTTCCACTCTCTCCATCCCTGGAATAGTTTTGACAGGTCTCATTTTTCCATTTACATACACGTATACACAGGATTTGCACTATATTCATCCTCCTATACTCTTTCCCCACCACCTCCCCCTTCCCACCGGTACCACTCCCCAGGCAGGACTTGTTCTGCCCCTGTGTTCTTTGAGTTCATAACAGAAAGAAAATAAACGACATTTTTGCTTGTTTAAGATAATTACACAGAGCATGATCTGCTCTGGAGGGAGCCACATAGTCCAGCATGGCTGGTGGGTAGATTGCACCTCTTCGCGCCCCCTGGACAAAACTAATGGCCATAAATGGAGGGAAAATTTCACCTCTGTCTAGTGGGGATGGGGTTGAATGCTGAGCTGATCCAGCTTGTGTGGTGGCAGGGCAGCCCAGCAAAAGTCTCGTGAATAACATGTTTTGATGCTATGAGATTTAAAGGTGAGAGTTTTAGATGAAATGACTACAGTTTGTCAGGAAGCACTATGTGGGGCATAAAGAGCTGTGTTACTTTTAAAGTCAGAAAATGATAAGAACCAAGTTTATGAGATTTTCAAGAGCAGGACTTTTCTTATATGGCAAAAAGTAAGCAAGATGTCACTCCACAAATAAGATTGGTATGGTGGTTCATATCTGTTAGCCCAGCTATGCAGAAGCACAAGTAAGAGGATCACAGTCCAAGGCTAACCCCAGCTATGAGCATGTCCCTATCTGAAAAATAACTAAAGCAAAGAGGTTTGGAAGTATAGCTCAAGTGGTAGAGCTCCTGCCTAGCATTTATGAGACCCTAAGTTCAACCTCCAGTACAAAAAAAAAAATATAGCAGTCTACGAAAATAAGATCGAGCCTAGATTTTGCATTTTTACCAAGTCTTTCAGGTGACTTTGATAGCCACTACAAGTAAGAAAGAAGAGTTAGAAAATCATTGACTTAAAGATTCAGATTCATGTTTTTCTCCCTCTTTTATAAGGTTATCAGGGATTTTTCAGTTGAGTTTGTAAGCCCAAGGCATGAGATGCAGAACCAACCACCCTGTCCAGGCTCCTGAATGCTGAGCCTCATTTTTTTTTTCTTTCATATTACAAGTAAGACATGTGTCAGCCCAAGCCTTCTCAAGAGCCCTCAGCCACTCTAAGTGCTGGGATCCATGGGTGTGTGCCACCTACACACCTGTGTTTTTGAGGATCAGATCTGATGTGACAGTCATGATAGGTACAACAAGGCCATACCAGATGTTAATGGAGATGTCAGCACAGGCAAGCCTGGCAACCCCTATGTGTTCACAGTTCGTGTGGGGAATGATGAGTGTTTGGCAGAAAGGCAGTCGCTTTAATAGAAACACACAAGGGAAGATGATACAAAAGCTCCTACTGATGATACCCATCACAATCTTAGTAATAGTCTGATGGGTAAGAATGGTGGTATATCTTAGGGGGAAGCAAATAACAACATAGCGATCAAATGCCATGACAATCAAGATAGCAGAATCCATGGCAAAGCTGTAGTGGAGAAAAAACATCTGAATAAGACATCCAGGAAATGAGATTTCCTGAGGACCCAAGCAGAAGATGCTGAATGTTTTTGGTACACATGTATTAGATAGGATGAGATCTGTAGCAGCCAGCATGGAGAGGAAAAAGAACATGGGCTCATGGAGGCTGTGCTCCTTGAAAATAAGGTAAAGAAGAACACCAATTCCTGCAAGGGCTGCAAGGTAGCTAATGAAGGGAAACCCGATCCAGATGTGGAACTGCTCCAGCCCTGGGATTCCCAGTAGGATGAAGAAGCCTGCATTGAGGCTGCTCAAGTTGAATGAGGCCATTATGGACATGGATTGGATGAGTCACATTGACTGAAAATAAAAATTTTATGACTGATTGTTACAATGTTGTGCAGATTCTCCCATGTCATCCCTCACTTTAGTTCTAGGAAATGATCAATTGTCCTTGTTCTCTTTACTAATAAATATCTGAGAAATGTTCAGTTCATTTAAAATTATGGTATTTAAAATATTTTCCTTGAGACATAAGCTATATAACTGAAATCAGTCCTACCTATGTGTCAGCAACCCAGGAAATTTCTAAGAAAATGTATGCATAAAATAATATCAGGCAACGATGGAGCTTGGCCATGCAGCTCAACAGTAAAGAACTTACCTGTCATGCCAGAATGCCTGGATTCAATCCCCAGTACTAACATCAAAAAAAAGATAGAAAGTTAGGTAGATATCCACTACTGAGAGATTTGGAGTGAAATTCAATGTGAAATTCCAGCCCTGGAGAACTGGAATAACTACTCTACAGGGAACAAGGGACTTAATAAAGGCAAGATGAACATCTAAAACCTAAGGAGACCATGCAGTATCTCTTCTTCCTTGCCTCTCCCTCCACAATGAAACATCTGCCCTGATTCTCCTTAATGCTATGGAAGAGTTCATCAACATAAAGAGAAGGCAAAGAACATTCCTCCTTAAAATTTAAGGGTTAAGTTTTTTCCTAGGGTACAGTATATAATGTGTTCTTGTTCCCGTCAGATCTATTTTTGACTCATTCTTATAAGACTTCATTGAAACACTTGAGTTTTTCTTCCAAAACTCTTCTGTTTTGTGACATAATATGCAACTCTTTTTGTCTAGCTTCAGTGACACTTATTTTTCTTTTTATCTCTCCCTGGAGTATTGGAATGCTGCAGTTTTATCCTCACATACTGCTTTCTTGGTGGACAACCTCCACCTGGATTATTTACACAAACATTGTGATTGTAAAGGTGATTCCTATGTTCAACATTCTGATATTTATGATTTTAAAGACTGTTGTCTCTTCTTCATTTTGGAATTGGTTATCCTTAAGCCTATGATCTTCACTTAGAAAAGCCACAGTTTCATCCAACTCAACATATTCCAAACTTTCCCATCTATTTTATATTACATCAACTGTGTTCCTTTTATGATGTTTCCAGCTCAGCAAATGATAGGTCAACACAATCAATTTCTCCATCTAGAAACCTTAATTCTTCCTTAATAATATCTTCCTCATATACAAACCTTTTCCACATCCACTAAACAATTTTCCTATACAAGTATTCACTCTCTAAGTATCTGTTACATCCTGTCATTACTACCCCTATACTGATTGTTCTATCCTACATAACATCAACTCTTACCAAGACTCTACATGATGTACTTACTCAAATATATCCATTTTCCTTTAGCAATTAATAGTTGAGAAAAGAGTCAGAAATGATTTTTCAAAAAAAAAACATTTTTATAATATCTTCTGTGGTTTATCTGTTGTTAAGGTTGACCCTGGAAATAGATTACTATTCCTGGAAAAAGGAAGATATAATTTAAGTTATATTCCTTCTAGAAAGAAAGAGAAAGTGGAAAGCCTATCACTTCCTAATAGGAAGAAGCAGCAAGGCTAAAAGTGAGCAGTGTTTTTCATCTGTTCTCAATTCGAGGTAAAGTCCATTTCATTTCCAGTTGTTACAGCAAAAGGCCAATACAAACAGAAGGTTCAATAGGAGTTCAGAACACAGTATCCAAGTTTTCCTGTTCAGTATCACAAAGTTGTGTATAATCTATGCTTCCCACATTCCTCACACCCAGATGGTATCTAAGGAGAGAAAAAATCACGAAATGGAAATTGGAAGATCCAACTATGACAGAGAAAAAATAACTCAAAAGTATATTAATTAAAGATTATTACAAAGAAAGATCCATAACTATTAATATTTACTTAAAATATTCTTACAGATCACTTTGATTCAGAATAAAACTTTTCAATGGATATGAACAACTACCTCATATAAAAAATTTAGAAAATTCTCAATATCTTATATAATTAAATTTGCCATGAATGAAGTACTTCAAATCAGCAAAGACTTTAAAAGACAGATAAGGCCCTATAGTATCTATTTTAGAAGGATTTGCTGTCAAAGAATCTTAGAAATTAGTTTGGCAATATGGATCAAAACAAAACAAACATATCCACTGCCCTAGCAGCTCCAAATACAGAAATGTTATAAAGATACAGGAATGAAAATAAAAGAGACATAAGGATACCAACTGCTGCAACATATATAATATGATATTTTAATGTGGTAAATGAAAAATGACATTCTGTCACCTATTCAAATCTTAACAGAAGAAAGACTTTATTATTTATAGAGTGTATATATAATGGAAGAGTATGCACACCTTGAAAAGAATGAAGTAAAGCTTCATGTATGAGAGTTAAATGCCAAAATATATTTGTTAAGTAAGAAAAGAAAAATTATGAAGTGGGAGAGTCGCTCAAGTGGTAGAGCACCACTGCATTGCAAGCACAAAGCCTTGAGTTCACCCTATAGTTCTGCCAAAAAAAGAAAGAAAAAGAAAAGAAAAAAAAACCCCAGAAAATTATAGCATGATGTTAGTATTATTAGTTTAGATTTGGTATTTGTATTTATTTTTCTTTTTTTTTCCTTTTTCTTTTATTATTCATATGTGCATACAAAAAGGCTTGGGTCATTTCTCCCCCCTGCCTACACCCCCTCCCTTACCACCCACTCCGCCCCCTCCCTCTCCCCCCCCCAATACCCAGCAGAAACTATTTTGCCCTTATTTCTAATTTTGTTGTAGAGAGAGTATAAGCAATAATAGGAAGGAACAAGGGGTTTTGCTGGTTGAGATAAGGATAGCTATACAGGGAGTTGACTCACATTGATTTCCTATGCGTGGGTGTTACCTTCTAGGTTAATTCTTTTTAATCTAACCTTTTCTCTAGTACCTGTTCCCCTTTTCCTATTGGCCTCAGTTGCTTTTAAGGTATCTGCTATAGTTTCTCTGCTTTAAGGGCAACAAATGCTAGCTAGTTTTTTAGGTGTCTTACCTATCCTCACCCCTCCCTTGTGTGCTCTCGCTTTTATCATGTGCTCAAAGTACAATCCCCTTGTTGTGTTTGCCCTTGATCTAATGTCCACATAAGAGGAGAACATACAATTTTTGGTCTTTTGGGCCAGGCTAACCTCACTCAGAATGATGTTCTCCAATTCCATCCATTTACCAGCAAATGATAATGTTTCGTTCTTCTTCAAGGCTGCATAAAATCCATTGTGTATAAATACAACATTTTCTTAATCCATTCATCAGTGGTGGGGCATCTTGGCTGTTTCCATAACTTGGCTATTGTGAATAGTGCTGCAATAAACATGGGTGTGCAGGTGCCTCTGGAGTAACCTGTATCACAGTCTTTTGGGTATATCCCCAAGAGTGGTATTGCTGGATCAAATGGTAGATCAATGTTTAGCTTTTTAAGTAGCCTCCAAATTTTTTTTCCAGAGTGGTTGTACTAGTCTACATTCCCACCAACAGTGTAAGAGGGTTCCTTTTTCCCCACATCCTCGCCACAACAGGTGGTGTTGCTGATGATGGCTATTCTAACAGGGGTGAGGTGGAATCTTAGCGTGGTTTTAATTTGCATTTCCTTTATTGCTAGAGATGGTGAGCATTTTTTCATGTGTTTTTTGGCCATTTGAATTTCTTCTTTTGAGAAAGTTCTGTTTAGTTCATGTGCCCATTTCTTTATTGGTTCATTAGTTTTGGGAGAATTTAGTTTTTTAAGTTCCCTATATATTCTGGTTATCAGTCCTTTGTCTGATGTATAGTTGGCAAGTATTTTCTCCCACTCTGCGGGTGTTCTCTTCAGTTTAGAGACCATTTCGTTTGATGAACAGAAGCTTTTTAGCTTTATGAGGTCCCATTTATCTATGCTATCTCTTAGTTGCTGTGCTGCTGGGGTTCCATTGAGAAAGTTCTTACCTATACCTACTAACTCCAGAGTATTTCCTACTCTTTCCTGTATCAACTTAAGAGTTTGGGGTCTGATATTAAGAGCCTTGAAACATTTTGAGTTAATCTTGGTATAGGGTGATATACATGGATCTAGTTTCAGTTTTTTGCAGACTGCTAACCAGTTTTCCCAGCAGTTTTTGTTGAAGAGGCTGCTATTTCTCCATCGTATATTTTTAGCTCCTTTGTCAAAGACAAGTTGGTTATAGTTGTGTGGCTTCATATCTGGGTCTTGTATTCTGTTCCACTGGTCTTCATATCTGTTTTTGTGCCAGTACCATGCTGTTTTTATTTTTATTGCTTTGTAATATAGCTTGAAGTCAGGTATTGTGATACCTCCTGCATTGTTCTTTTGACTGAGTATTGCCTTGGCTATTCTTGGCCTCTTGTGTTTCCATATAAATTTAACAGTAGATTTTTCAATCTCTTTAATGAATGTCGTTGGAATTTTGATGGGAATTGCATTAAACGTGTAGATTACTTTTGGGAGTATCGACATTTTTACTATGTTGATTCTACCAATCCATGAGCATGGGAGATCTCTCCACTTTCTACAGTCTTCCTCTATCTCTTTCCTCAGAAGTGTATAGTTTTCCTTGTAGAGGTCTTTCACATCTTTTGTTAGGTTTACACCTAGGTATTTGATTTTTTTTTGAGGCTATTGTAAATGGAATTGTTTTCATATATTCTTTCTCAGTTTGCTCATTGTTAGTGTATAGAAATGCTAATGATTTTTCTATGTTGATTTTATATCCTGCTACCTTGCTATAGCTATTGATGATGTCTAGAAGCTTCTGAGTAGAGTTTTTTGGGTCTTTAAGGTATAGGATCATGTCGTCTGCAAATAGGGATATTTTGACAGTTTCTTTACCTATTTGTATTCCTTTTATTCCTTCTTCTTGCCTAATTGCTCTGGCTAGGAATTCCAGTACTATGTTGAATAGGAGTGGAGATAGTGGGCATCCTTGTCTGGTTCCTGATTTTAGAGGGAATGGTTTCAGTTTTTCTCCATTAAGTATAATGCTGGCTGTAGGTTTGTCATATATAGCTTTTATAATGTTGAGGAACTTTCCTTCTATTCCTAGTTTTCTTAGAGCTTTTATCATGAAATGATGTTGGATCTTATCAAAGGCTTTTTCTGCATCTATTGAGATGATCAAGTGGTTTTTGTCTTTGCTTCTGTTAATGTGGTTTATTACGTTTATTGATTTTCATATGTTGAACCACTCCGGCATCCCTGGGATGAAGCCTACTTGGTCGTGGTGAATAATCTTTTTGATGTGTTGTTGAATTCGGTTTGCCATTATTTTGTTGAGGATTTTTGCATCAATGTTCATTAAGGAGATTGGCCTATAGTTCTCCTTTTTGGAGGTGTCTTTGCCTGGTTTTGGGATAAGTGTAATACTGGCTTCATAAAATGTGTTTGGCAGTTTTCCTTCCCTTTGTATTTCGTGGAACAGTTTAAGGAGGGTTGGTATCAGTTCTTCTTTAAAGGTCTGATAGAATTCAGCAGAGAATCCATCAGGTCCTGGACTTTTCTTTTTTGGGGAGACTCTTGATTGCTGCTTCAATTTCATTTTGTGTTATAGGTCTATTCAGGTGATTAATTTCCTCTTGGTTCAGTTTTGGATGATCATATGTATCTAGAAATCTGTCCATTTCTTTAAGATTTTCAAATTCATTTGAATATAGGTTCTCGAAGTAGTCTCTGATGATTTCCTGGACTTCCATGGTGTTTGTTGTTATCTCTCCTTTTGCATTCCTAATTCTACTAATTTGGATTTTTTCTCTCCTCATTTTAGTCAGGTTTGCCAGGGGTCTATCGATCTTGTTTATTTTTTCAAAGAACCAACTTTTTGTCTCATTAATTCTTTGTATGGTTTTTTTGGTTTCTATTTCATTGATTTCAGCTGTTATTTTTATATTTCTCTCCTTCTATTTGTTTTGGGATTTGTTTGTTCTTGTTTTTCTAGGAATTTGAGATGTATCATTAGGTCATTGATTTGGGATCTTTCAATCTTTTTAATATATGCACTCATGGCTATAAACTTTCCTCTCAGGACTGCCTTAGCTGTGTCCCATAGGTTCCGGTAGGTTGTGTTTTCATTTTCATTGACTTCCAGGAACTTTTAAATTTCCTCTTTTATTTCATCGATGATCCATTCTTCATTAAGTAATGAGTTATTTAGTTTCCAGCTGTTTGCATGTTTTTTGTCTTTACTTTTGTTGTTGAGTTCTACTTTTACTGCATTGTGATCAGATAGTATGCATGGTATTATTTCTATTTTCTTATATTTGCTGAGGCTTGCTTTGTGCCCTAGGATATGATCTATTTTGGAGAAGGTTCCACGGGCTGCTGAGAAGAATGTATATTGTGTAGAAGTTGGATGAAATGTCTGTAGACATCAACTAGGTCCATTTGATCTATTGCATGTTTTAGATCTTGGATTTCTTCATTGATTTTTTGTTTGGATGACCTATCTATTGATGATAATGGAGTGTTAAAGTCTCCCACAACCACTGTGTTGGCGTTTATATATGCTTTTAGGTCTTTCAGGGTATGTTTGATCAAATTGGGTGAGTTGACATTGGGTGCATACAGATTGATGATTATTATTTCCTTTTGGTCTATTTCCCCTTTTATTAGTATGGAATGTCCTTCTTTATCTTGTTTGATCAATGTAGGTTTGAAGTCTGCTTTGTCAGAGATAAGTATTGCTACTCCTGCCTGTTTTTGGGAGCCATTGGCTTGGTAAATCTTCTTCCAGCCTTTCATCCTAAGCATATGCTTATTTCTGTCGGTGAGATGAGTCTCCTGTAAGCAACAAATTGTTGGATCTTCTTTTTTAATCCATTTTGTCAAACGGTGTCTTTTGATGGGTGAATTAAGTCCATTAACATTAAGCGTTAGTACTGATAGGTATGTGGTGATTCCTGCCATTTAGTTAGTTGTCTTAGTTGTTTGAAGGTTTGATTGTGTGTACCTAAGTTGAGGTTACTCTCTACTGTCTTGCTTTTTCTTATCCTGTGGTTTGGTGCTGCCTGTCTTTTCATGGTTAAGTTGGGTGTCACTTTCTGTGTGCAGAATTCCTTGCAGAATCTTTTGTAATGGTGGCTTTGTGGTCACATATTGTTTTAGTTTCTGCTTATCATGGAAGACTTTTATTGCTCCATCTATTTTGAATGATAGTTTTGCTGGGTAGAGTATTCTGGGGTTGAAGTTATTTTCATTCAGTGCCTGGAAGATCTCACCCCATGCTCTTCTTGCTTTTAATGTTTCTGTTGAGAAGTCTGCTGTGATTTTGATGGGTTTACCTTTGTATGTTACTTGTTTTTTTCTCTCTTACAGCCTTCAATATTCTTTCCTTAGTTTCTGAACTTGTTGTTTTAATGATATGTCATGGAGTAGTTCTATTTTGATCTGGTCTGTTTGGTGTCCTGGAGGCCTCTTGCATCTGTATGGGAATATCTTTCTCTAGATTTGGGAAATTTTCCGTTATTATTTTGTTGAATAGATTATGCATTCCCTTCGCTTGCACCTCTTCTCCTTCTTCGATGCCCATGATTCTCAAGTTTGGTCTTTTGATGGAGTCGGTGAGTACTTGCATTTTCTTTTCACAGGTCTTGAGTTGTTTAATTAATAGTTCTTCGGTTTTTCCTTTAATTACCATTTCATCTTCAAGTTCTGAGATTCTGTCTTCTGTTTGTTCTATTCTGCTGGATTGGCCTTCTGTTTTGTTTTGCAGTTCTGTTTCATTCTTTTTTCTGAGGTTTTCCATATCCTGGCAGTTTTCCTCTTTAATGTTGTCTATTTTTGTCCTGAGTTCATTTATCCATTTATTCATTGTGTTCTCTCTTTCACTTTGGTGTTTATACAGTGCTTCTATGGTTTCCTTTATTTCTTCTTTTGCTTTTTCAAATTCTCTATTTTTGTTGTCTTGGAATTTCTTGAGTGTCTCCTGTACATTTTGGTTGACCCTATCCAGTATCATCTCTAATATTCTCATTGAGTACTTGTAGTATGTCTTCTTTTAAATTATTCTTGTGGGCTTTATTGGGTCCTTTGGCATAGTTTATCTTCATTTTATTGGAGTCTGGATCTGAGTTTCTGTTCTCTTCATTCCCCTCTGGTTCCTATACTAATTTTTTGCTGTGGGGAAACTGGTTTCCCTGTTTTTTCTGTCTTACCGTCATTGTCTTTGGTGTTGTTACTGTCCCTGTACTGTGTGCAATTAAGTATTTTCTAGCTTGTAATAATAACAATGGTAATATTTAGAATGGAAGGGTGAGCTGAGATGGAAAGCAAGAAGTTAAAGAAAAGGGGAAAACAAATATACAGACAAGAGGGAGAAAGCAGAACAAGGTATCAGACTAGAAAGTTTCAAAGGTATAAACAGGGAGCTTTAGTGTACTAATGGACAGTAAGCTGAACAGACATTAGAGAGACAGAGAGAGGATTGAAAATCAAAGATAAAAAAAAAAACTAAATGAAAGAACTATCTATATATAAAATGAATTAAAATAAAATGGAAAATAGAAAATTAAAAAAAAAAAACTTCCAAGTTTATATGCAATGCAGTTTCAGTCTTAATAATTTGGGTGGCCATCTCAATCTCCAGTCCTGGAGTTGGTACCTCAGATGTTGTTCTGTAGTTGTCTCATCAAAGGGGATGCATATAGTAGAACAAAACTACACACACACACACACACACACACACACACACACACAAAGCCCCACCAAGTGTCCCAAATTCAAATGCAATACAGTTTCAGTAAGTTTTTCAGCTTGCAGGTGTAATTCGGTTGTTCTCTCATCAAAGGTAGGGAGAAAAAGAAAAAAAAGAGTCTGGAGACAGTTCTGAGAGTGGTATCTGCAACTGTGGCTTGCCTGCCTGCTGCTCTCAGCCTGCTGTAGCTGGCGGCATTATTTATGCAGATCTCTGGGGTGAACTTAGCACTCACCTTGTCCCACAGGCTTTGTTTGTTCAGAGTTCTCCTGTGCGGGAGCCTCTGCTACAGGCTTTCCCCTTTCCAAGCACTGGGAAAGGTGACACTGCCCCCGCGTTGTCAGGCCTGCGTGTTTATTTACAGTTCATGTGGGAGGTGGGTCTTCCCCCCTCTCCTGTGCAGTTTTCCTCCCACTGCCACTTTCAGAAGCTTTCCTGCTTCTGATTACCGGGCGGTGCTGCTGCTCCTGCCAGCCGCCATGTTTATTTACAGTTCACGTGGGGAGTGGGTCTTCCTTCCTCTCCTGTGGAGTTTTTCTCCCTCCGCCACTCTCACAAGCTTCCCTGCTCCTGGTTGCTGGGTGCATGCCCTGCTCCCACCAGAGGCTCTCTGTCCTTCCCGGCTTGTTTATTTACAGTGCCGGCAAGGATTCCCTTCCCCCAGTCTTCAGCGCTCAGGGCGCCCCACCCTCTTTCCAGCATGTCTTAACTGTTCTTATTGCTTATTACTCAGTTTCTCTTTTTTTCCCTGGGTGGAGGTCAGTCTGTCCAGGGGGCTATGCTGCTCTGGCCCAGGCTTGTCTGTGGGGGTACCACAGTACCGCGAAGCTCACCTGGTCTGCGTCTTCCCAAGCCATATGGGCGCTGGCCACTGGCGGCCCCGGGGGCCCTCCTCGTTACTCCCTTTAATGTGAAGTGGAGATTCTCTGCGCTGGCTGGAGGTGTGGAGGGGTCAAAGTTATGCCTTTTCTCAGTGATTATGCCTGCAAAGTGTGTCTCCAGCATCTCCCCAAGATTTCACTATAGGAGGCTCACTTTCTGCTTCCTCCCTCTAGCCACCATCTTGGAATCTGGTATTTGTATTTTTAAAGCTCCATTATATTAGATATTCCAAGTGATTTTCATGAAGAGAACATTTGCAGGGTAGAGTAGGAAGAAAATTTTAACTTTCCTCTTAACTTTTATATGCATACATATTTAACTTCACATACATTCAAATAATTTGTTTAAAGTAAGTTTTTGCTAAAATATTAAAGATAATTACTGAAATATTATTCATGTGTAACACAACATTAATCAAAGTTCACCTAGAAGCTGAGGGTGGTGGTTCATACTTGTAAACCTACTCACAGGAGGTTGAGATGGTGAAGTCAAGAATTTGAGGCCATCCTGAGCTATATACAGAGACTATCTCAAAAATAACAAACACAAATACAAAAAAATTCCACCAAAATATCTATTTAGCTAGTAACATAATTTCCAATTACATATTTTTTTGGCAGCACTGGGCTTTGAACTCAGAGCCTAATGCTTTCTAAGGAGGTGCTCTACCACTTGAGCCACCCCACCAGCCCATGTTTCTTTCAAATAATTAAAATGTTTAAAGCATTTTAAATGATTATGGAAAAGAAGATCATGCCTTTTATGTGCTAACAGTTAATTAAATGATTGACTTGAATATATTGATTAAATGTATAAATATATGAAATTAATCACATAGTGTATTGCTGATTTGCAAATGAATGTTTTCAAAGAGCAAAATATATAGCCCAAATATCAGCTGTAATGTTTTTATTATTATTTGCAATGAAGAAATCAATCTCCTTAAGTGGTTTGGAAATAATTGTGCTACTTATGGTAGAAAAAAATGTAAATACATCCAATACTGATACCAAGAAATAATAGAGTTCTATGTGGGTTAAAAAGATACATGCAAATCAAATCACAGAACTACCTCCAAAATGTATTAAAAAGAGTATCTGAAATCTGTATGAGAATCAGGTAAACAGATAAGCAGCAACATTAAGTAAGCAGAAAGATAAAACTGAAGATTAGATTAGAAAATAGCACCAATGGCCACACTAAATCAAGAAACTTGAAAACTTACAGTAGCTGTTTGCTTAAGATGCAAAATTTTAATCAAATTATTTATTAAGTAATCAATAATTAATATAAGTATACTAAATATCCAGATGGAAATCAATTATTTTATAAATAAAAATATGGAGCAAATGTAATTACTGGATTCTATCCTCTAAAGACACAACTGAATTATACAAGCATGATGATTAAAATAAAGATAAAAGGAAAAAAATGAAACTTCAAATTATAAAGAAAATACAGTTTGTAATAATGATATTTTAAAAATAAACAGAACTTTGACAATGATATAAAATTGATGCTACTAAAAAAATAGTTTTTTGGTTTTTTTTTTACACTGCTGGGGTTGGCCCAAGGGTTTCACACATACTAGACAAGTACTCTTCTAGCTCTGAGCTACTACCAGGCTTATCTACTTACTTTTAAAGAGCAGATAATTCATTAGGACACATTTGATTTCCAGCAGACAGAAAGATTAAAGTCATTTATGTTTATTTTAAAGGCTATTATAGTTATGTAGTAAGGCTCTAAAAGCATTCCTTGGTTCATTCAAATAATTGTGCTTGTTCTTTGTGTTTTGGACTTTTTTATTTTGTCAGTACTGGGGTTTGAACTCAAGGCTTCATGCTTGCTAGGCAGGAACTCTACCTTTTGAGTCACACCTCCAGCCCAAATAATCATTTTTTTAAGTCTTAATATATGCACAGATAGAATGAATATGTTCATGGGTAGATCACGGCAGCCTAAGTTAATGGGGCAAAAGAGATTAATAAATTGACTTTTGACATATTAGAAAATGGAATAGGTAGGATTTTTCAGCTGTTGGAAGAGTAAGGGAAAGAGTAGTGAAAAGTGTTGAAACATCAGCTAACTCTGTCATCTCCATGAACTTCAAGCAAATTTTTGTTCACTTGTTTGTTTCTTCTTAGCTTCCACTCTTCTGATATTAGAAAATAATTTTAAGAGTTATTCAAAACATGCCCACTTCTTTGTAATCCACAAAGGTTAGCAAATTGGTACTAACTTGAAGACACATTATCTGAGTGTGTAGTCAGTATCCACACTCTTAGATCTCTTGCTGGCATCATTTCTGGAATACATACCTCCTCACCTAAGAATTCACATAAAACTCTTGGTTTTCTACCTTACCAGACTCTGTGGCAATATTGGCATTACCCGAAGCTTGTCATTCTGAGATGACACTTTATAGTGATTTCCTCTACCAGTCTTAAGCAAGTATTACATTAACTAACACCATGCCTCAGATGAGAACATCAACATGGAAAGACTCCCCTGTCAAAGTAACTTTAGTTTACCACCTGTGTCACCCCGATTTAATGTTCACCTCTGAGGAATGCTATTTTCTGAAAATTCCTCCATCTGAGTTTGATCTCCTATAGGTCCTCAGTTTAGTTGTTTTTCTTCTGCTAGGTAACTCCCACTCATCAAACTGTCCCTAGCAAGCTTTCCTGAACAACACTGGAATAAAACAATTTTTCCCTCTTACTCATGAGGTATTCTGCATTGTCTGATCAGAGTGCTGACAATGCTATTCTAATTATGCTTTACTTAGCTTTCTCATTTAATAGGCCCAACACCTCCTCTCTTCTCCACCAGCAATATTTCTTATCAGCTCTATTATTGTACTTCCTCTAAGAGTTCAACACTGGTTCCCACCAGCTAATACCATGGATATCCTGGAACTGTTTTAACAAAGTTATGGTTAGGACCACAAAGTATAGAAATAGGACAGATGAAAGGCAGACCAAAAAACAAGAGAAGCAGTCCCAAGCTCAGGAAGGCAGACATGGGTACAAAGAGTCCATACAGGAGGTCGTTCTCACAATAGGCAAGAATAAATACAGGGACTGGAGGGTTGAATACAAATGTACCTCCCTTGGAATATAGACAAGTAAGAACAGAAAGCCTCTGAACCAAGGAGACTAACGGCCTTAGGTCCCAAAATCCCAAGTTAGTCTAGGACATAAGCAAAAATTTAAACAAATTAACACTTTCCCAGATTAGAAACCTATTCCTCTACTCATTCTAGTGAAGACTTGCATATGTTAGAACCCAGGAAGATAATTTAAGGATGAAAATGCATCATACATTTTCTTTACCCTTTCTAAAGTTCCATGGTCAACATCCTTATAACAAAAGCTGTATCAGTAAGAGAAAAGCATAGCAAATTTATTTAATCAGCCTCCTTAAACTTCTCCCTGGATTTCAGGAAGAATTTTCTTTATAGCTTCCCTGGCACTGCCATCAAATTAGCATAGTCTGCTCTCATCATTATTTTTATATCATGGGCCACAGGGATCCTGTTCAAGCAGACATCCATCTTGTAGTTTCTCTGCTCAGATTCAACATGGACTGTAAGGTCCACATTACACATACATCCTACTGTCCCATTTGAACTAACCTCCTAACCTCTCTCTCTACACTATTCTCTAATCCACAGCAATATCTTTTAAGTTCCTGCTTCAGTTTGAATATGAAATGTACCCCAAAGGCTTATGTGTTGAATGCTCAGTCCCTAACAGGTAGCATTAATTTGGGAGATTTGGATCCTTCAAGAGGTAGCACCTAGTTGGAGGAAGTAGGATATAAAGGTGCATTTAAGAGTTATACCTGAGTTAATCTTGGTATAGGGTGATATACATGGATCTAGTTTCAGTTTTTTGCAGACTGCTAACCAGTTTTCCCAGCAGTTTTTGTTGAAGAGGCTGCTATTTCTCCATCGTATATTTTTAGCTCCTTTGTCAAAGATAAGTTGCTCATAGTTGTGTGGCTTCATATCTGGATCCTCTATTCTGTTCCACAGGTCTTCATGTCTGTTTTTGTGCCAGTACCATGCTGTTTTTATTGTTATTGCTTTGTAATATAGTTTGAAGTCAGGTATTGTGATACCTCCTGCATTGTTCTTTTGACTGAGTATTGCCTTGGCTATTCTTGGCCTCTTGTGTTTCCATATAAATTTCACAGTAGATTTTTCAATCTCTTTAATGAATGTCATTGGAATTTTGATGGGAATTGCATTAAACATGTGGATTACTTTGGGGAGTATCGACATTTTTACTATGTTGATTCTACCAATCCATGAGCATGGGAGATCTCTCCACTTTCTATAGTCTTCCTCAATCTCTTTCTTCAGAAGTGTATAGTTTTCCTTGTAGAGGTCTTTCACATCTTTTGTTAGGTTTACACCTAGGTATTTGATTTTTTTTGAGGCTATTGTAAATGGAATTGTTTTCATACATTCTTTTTCGGTTTGCTCATTGTTAGTGCATAGAAATGCTAATGATTTTTCTATGTTGATTTTATATCCTGCTACCTTGCTATAGCTATTGATGATGTCTAGAAGCTTCTGAGTAGAGTTTTTTGGGTCTTTAAGGTATAGGATCATGTCGTCAGCAAATAGGGATATTTTGACAGTTTCTTTACCTATTTGTATTCCTTTTATTCCTTCTTCTTGCCTAATTGCTCTGGCTAGGAATTCCAGTACTATGTTGAATAGGAGTGGAGTTAGTGGGCATCCTTGTCTAGTTCCTGATTTTAGAGGAGTGGTTTCAGTTTTTCTCCATTAAGTATAATGCTGGCTGTAGGTTTGTCATATATAGCTTTTATGATGTTGAGGTACTTTTCTTCTATTCCTAGTTTTCTTAAAGCTCTTATCATGAAATGGTGTTGGATCTTATCAAAGGCTTTTCTGCATCTATTGAGATGATCAAGTAGTTTTTGTCTTTGCTTCTGTTAATGTGGTTTATTACGTTTATTGATTTTCGTATGTTGAACCACTCCTGCATCCCTGGGATGAAGCCTACTTGGTCGTGGTGAATAATCTTTTTGATGTGTTGTTGAATTCGGTTTGCCATTATTTTGTTGAGGATTTTTGCGTCAATGTTCATTAAGGAGATTGGCCTATAGTTCTCCTTTTTGGAGGTTTCTTTGCCTGGTTTTGGGATAAGTGTAATACTGGCTTCATAAAATGTGTTAGGCAGTTTTCCTTCTCTTTCTATTTCGTGGAACAGTTTAAGGAGGGTTGGTATTTGTTCTTCTTTAAAGGTCTGATAGAATTCAGCAGAGAATCCATCAGGTCCTGGACTTTTCTTTTTAGGGAGTCAAGTCTCCCTTCTTTTAAAGGTAAATCCTCTCTGGAGTGAAGGAGTTGGGCTGATGTGAGCCCCTCACCCTATAGAGCCAGCTGTGTGTTCACAAGATACAATTCTACCTTTATCTTGTCCTTCCTTTCCTGTCTACGTCTGTGGTAGGCTGTATTGCAGTCTTCTCTGCCCCCAGAAGGAGCCTCCTTGCTATTTTCTGGAATCTCCCTCAGGTTGAAGCTTTTAATTTAATAAAAAATAAAGTAAAATACATTGCTCTTAAAAGTCATAGTTCTTCCACACTTCCCTTCTGTCATCTCTGCAAACAGCCTACAAGCTGGTTCCTTTTGTTAATTCAGAGTAACTTTGAAACACAACCAATTTGTTCCTCCCAAAGCCTGCCACCCTTTGCTCCCACAAAAAGCCCAGGTCAAAGTTGTTAGGGAGCAGTCTTGAATCAGTAATGGAGAGCGAAGGCAGGAAGGATGCAGCTGTAAATAGGATACACTTAACAAGCCAGAGGCCTGGTCCCCAGAAAGGATTTCTCACAAAAAAACTGAGTGAGAAACTAAAATCAGATTTTCTGAAGTGAAAGGAAGCAAAGGAAGCAGAAAAGGAACTTCCAGAGCCATAACTGGGAGGCAATCAGGAAGGAAGCCTGGGGGGATAATGCTTAAGTGTGTGCCAGGGCCTCTACCAGCCAAGATAAACAATCACTACATTGTCATCCCTACCCCAGTGCACTACAGCAAGAATATTTGAATAAAAACATTGAATAACAGTTATGTGTTCCACAGCTTTCCTGTGGAAAGCAATCTTATACTTATTAATCTAGTAGAGTGTGTCCTATACTTGGGCCATAAGCAAGTCACTAGGGATAAAATAATGATCCAGAAAGGCTTGGCACCTAGCCTCTAGTCATGCATTCAAGTGGAGAAGAGTCTCAGTTGCAAAGCTCTGCCAATGTAGGCTGAGTATTAACAGCTGTTTTAGTGAACGCTAAAAACTAAAATTAAAGAATTTCAATATGAAATTATTGAGCAAGTTTTTTCTGCAATGTATGTCATTGAATCCTTGGAATCTATCAGTTAATTTCCAGTCCCTGCTCCTTATCTATGCAGGCCAGATAAGAAAGGTTCTCAGAGAAAATAACTGTCAGACTCATGTTACTTGGCAGCTATTAGGCTGGCAAGAACATTGAGGTTGATAGATGGTGCAGTCCAACTATAATCTTTCACTGAGTCAAAATCCTCCTGCTATAATTTTTCCACATTTCCTTGGAAAAAAGTTTGGACATTGTTTGGACATTTTTATACATCAATGAATTAAAAAGGGTTGATGACTCACGCCTATACTCTAGCTACTCAGGAAGCAGAAATCAGAAGAATTGCAGTTAGAAGCCAGCCTGGGCCAATAGTTCCAGAGACCTTATCTTGAAAATACCCAGCACAAAAAAGGGTAGTTCAAGTGGCAGAATGCCTGCTTAGCAATCATGAGGGGCTGAGTTCAAACCCCAGTACCCCTACAAAAAAAACATAGCAATGAAACTTCATTTCCTATTTCCTACACAGACTTCCATGCACTGTTGTATTTTTGTTCTGAATGCTTATTCTGGAAGTTGCTGCTAAAAAATGAGGATCTCTGTAACATGGTTCTCCGCCTGACATTACAGAGTGCAGCAACCTTCGCACATTAGTGGATGTGAGATTTGTAGGGTTAATGAGAAGTTGGTGTTTGTTAATTAACACACAGATATTTTGGCATTTGTTACCCACAGAATAACAGTCCTAGTTTATAAATTTGTTTGTACTCATGATAAAGAGAAGATATGAGGATAGGTAAGACACCCAAAAAACTAGACAGCATTTGTTGCCTTCAACATAGAGAAACTAAAGCAGATACTTTAAAGCAACTGAGGCCAATGGGAGAAGGGGACCAAGAACTAGTGAAAAGATTAGTTCAAAAAGAATTAACCTAGAAGGTATCACACATGTACAGGAAATCAATGCATGTCAACTCCCTGTATAGCTAGTCTCATCTCAACTAACAAAAACCCTTGGTCCTTCCTATTATTGCTTATACTCTCTCTTCAACAAAATTAGAGATAAGGGCAGAATAGTTTCTGCCGGGTAGCAAGGGGTAAGGGGGGGTAATGGAGGGAGTGGGGGGAAAGGGGGAGAAATGATCCAAATATTGTATGCACATATGAATAAAATAAAAATTAAAAAAAAAGAAAAGAATGGGGAGAGAAGGTGGGGATGGGGGGCAGGGGGAGAAATGACCCAAACAATGTATGCATATGTGAATAAATGAATAATAAAAAAATTTGTTTGTATTCACTTTTATTAATGAGACAGGAACTAAAAATCATGTTGGCGTAATAAGCTATTCAATTTCAATTTCTTAGATATGAGAGAAGTTTGTTCTAACAACTAAGAAACTTGTGATGCTTTTAGAATGTAATGATACCTACCTCAGTTTCATGCAGATTGCATTCCAACAACCAGAAGTTTTCTCTTTTTCGTCTTTATTGCCACATAATATTATTACTGAGTATAGCACCCCCATCCACGCCTGCATCCAATGTAAAATTCATGAAGGCAGGAGAAGACCTTTTCTACTTTGGTCTTTACTGTTTCAGATTTTTTACAAAGTGCTGTGTATAGGGAGTGACATTTAAATAGTAAGGCATATAATTATACAGCTATTGATATAATTTTGTTGCATTGGACACAGTGCTGGTAATCATAATTCTGTTCTAGTATTGGTATTATATTTATGTATTGATATAGTTATGCCTTATCTTTGATGAGACAGATAATAAAATGCTGCTATTAAATTGACATTTACATGGTCCCCTTTGGTAATTTTGTTTTTACAATTCTTTAAGTGCATGTTTTTCAGGTTGATATGAGAGAAGTTTGTTTTTCAGATTAGATCAATTTTTATTGACCCATCCTTAAGTTTACTTAGTATTCTGTTATGCCTAATCTTTTATTAAACCTATTCAACAATTATTTTTTGAAATAGTTGTTGTACTTTGTTGTTTTAAAATAATTTTTCTTTTTTATGCTGAAATTTTGTATTTGCCTATTCATCACAAGTATATTTTTCCTGTGGCCATGACTGTAATTACAACAGCTCCTTTAAAATCTGGGTCAGTGATGTAAACATCTGGCTCATCTTTGAAGCCAGTTCCACCTACTGCCTTTTTTTCTTGAGCATGAAACATACTTTCCTTTTTTTACTTTTTATTTTATTTTTAGTATATCTAATAATTTTATTTATTTATTTACTTTAATTAACATATTATTATAGTACTCGGGGTACATTTACAAAAGTATTTACAATATATCTCAGTTAAATTCACTCCATCCATCATTCCCCTTTATCCTGTTTCCCCTCATTCTTAGAATAGTTTTAACAAATCTCATTTTTCCATTTTCATACATGAGTACATAGTATTTCACCATATTGACCCTCCTATACCCATTTCTTATATCTTGCCCCCCTCCCACTGATACTAAATCCCCGTGACAGGATTTGTTTTACCTTCCTGTTCTCTGTTTTTGAAAAAAGACATTTTCTTTTTGTTTAGGATATTGATCTATGCATAGAGTTTCATTATGACATTTCCATGTGTATATGTATTATATCCCGAATTGGTTCATTCTTTCCATTTTTTTCCTTTCTACCTTAGGCCTTTTCTTATGGTGATTTCAACAGGTTTAAAAATTCTATATTCATCCTGTATAGAAAGTACATCAACCATATTCATCTTCTTAGCTTTCTAACTTTACTTTTACAGCCCTATTTTTCATTTTTGTCCTTCATTGTTTAGGTATCTATTTGTTAGTCAGTAGGGTTTTTGCCTTGGTTTTGGTATATCTAACCATTTTAGATTTTGATTACTGATTAACATTCCACCATATAAATGTATATACAATGTATTTATTCATTCTCCTGTCTTCAGATTTTAGGTATTACTGAATAAAAATATTATGACCATACTTGTCCAAGTCTTCTTATGGACATATGCCATCATTTTTCTTGAGAATACACCTAACGGTTGCTTTTTTCACTGTACGACAAATTGTCAGACATTCTTTCAAAGCATTTGTGCCATTTTACACACCCACTAACAATTTATGAGAATTCTGATTGCTCCACATTCCTGTCAATATTTAAACTGTAAATCATTGTAATATTATACAGTTTACTGCAATATAGAACTATTGAAATAAAATTTTATTTACATATTTCTTAATACTTGTGATAGTGAGCACTTTTATTATGCACAAATTGATCTTTATAAGTTTACTTCATGAAATATCCATTCAGGTTCTTTGCCCGTTTTGATTTTTCCATTCCAATACTAACCCCAGTACTACCAAAGTATTAAATAAATAAATGAGTAAATAAAAAGAAAAAAACTCAGAAGGAAAGAACTTTTTTTTTGTGTGTGGTACCAAGGATTAAGCCCAAGGTCTTGTGCTTGCTAGGCAAGTATTCCACCATTGAGGTATGCCCCCAGCCCTTTTTGTTTTATTTTTTTGGAGGGGGGCAATATTGGGGTTTGAACTCAGGGTCTTATGCTTGCAGGCAGGTGCTCTACCACTTGAGTCCCTTCACTAGCACTTTTTTGTGTTGGGTAATTTTGAGATAGGGTCTCAAGACCTATTTGCCCGGACTGGCCTTGGACTGAGATTCTCTTGATTTCTACTTCCTGAGTAGTTAGGATTACAGGTGTAATCCACCAGCATTCCTGCTGACCTCAAGCTAAGAATCCTCCTATCACTGTCTCTTGAGTATCTGTAGGCATTATATATGTGTATGCCACCATGTAAGCTCAAAGCAAGGAAAAACTAACTATACAAAAGGATCCATTTAAATGCTGCATCCCTTATTACTAATATACCTAGATCATTAACACTAATCAAGAGTAAGGAATGGGCTAGGAGTGTAGCTCAGTGATAGAGTGCTGGCCTACCCATGCCCAAAGCCCTACATTCAATCAGCATGGAAAAAAAAATCAACAAATGTAGCTTACAAACTTCTATGAAACTGTGTGGTAGGCAGAATAATGACTCTGTAAAAGATATGCTCATTCTAAGCCCCTGAAACCTGTAACTGTTAAGTTACATGGTAAAAGGTAATTACATTTTAGACATAATTTGGATACAACTAATCAATAGCCTTTAAAATAAGATTATCTTGGTATATTAAATAGTTCAAATACAATCACAAGTATTCTTAAAAGTAGAAGAGCAAAATGAATTGAGCAGAATCTCTCAAAAGAAGTACAAATGGCCAATAAATACATGATAAAATGTTTAATATCTTCAGCCAGAAGGTAAATGAAAATGAAAACAACATTGAGTGTTCAACTATATTTGGAAATGTAAATGAGTCTAGCTGCTATGGATATCAGTGTGAAGGTTACTCAAAACATTAAAAACAGAACTATCATATGATTCTGATATACCAATCTTGGTCATATATCCAAAGGTATGTAAGTAAGCAGACAGTAGAAATATGGCACACCCATGTTTACATAGTGCTGTGGCATTATTCACAATAGCCAAGCATTCAAATCAGCTGGGATGCCGTCAACTGATGAATGGATAAAGAAAATTTGGTGTATAGTTACAATGGACTTTTATTCAGTCATAAAGGAGAATGAAGTTAGGTTATTTGCAAGAAAATGGATGGACCTGGAGATCATCATGTTAAATGCAATAAGCCAAACTCAGAAAGAAATATATTACAAGTTTTACCTCATATGCAGTATCTAGATAAAAACCAAAAAAAAAAAAAGACATAAAAGTAGAAGTGTGAGTATTTGGAAGAGGAAGGAGACCATGTAATAGGAGAGATGAGTACAGTTAAAGTATATTATATACATGGGAGCATAGCTCAAATGGTAAGAGTGCCTGCCTAACAAGCACAAAGCTCTGGGTTCAATCCCCCAATACTTGCCCAAAAAAGTATACTATACACATGTGTGAAAATGTCATAATGAAACAAATTATTTCATTGTACGATCAATATACGCTAATAATATTTTGAAGGGGAAGAGGAAGGCAATAAGAGAGTCACAGGAAAGTATGACTAGTGTTAGAGAGGCAGAAGTAACATTGCTGGTTTTGGAGATAAGAAGGGGGCTTCCATCATCTGCAAGAAAACCGTTTCTTTTAGAGTTTCCAAAGAAAGTACAGCCTTCTCAACTCTGCTTTTAGCCCTGTGAGGCTCAGTCTAGATTTCTGAGTGTCAGAACTGAAACCTAATACACTTCTGCCGTTTTAAACCAGAGTTTGTGGTACTTTTTATGGTGGCTATACAATACTAATATATTGTTCATCAAACAAAGGGTATTTCATTTTTAAGTACATATACACATTCTCATAGATTACTGGGGTAATTCAAAGAAACTACATCAATGGGGACACATTATATCTATTAACTTTCATAAATTGAGTATCTCCACATTGGTATATAGAATCAATGCAAATACCCAAGTTATGTTTGTATGTGCGTGTGTAAATTGAGAAACGGGTTAGAAAACTTTTATATCAATTCAAAGTGTTAGGATAGCTAAGAAAAATTTAAAGACAAAATTGTAGGACTTATACTCCAATATCAAGACATAGAAAATCTGAATAATACTTGTATAGTTTTAGTGCAAGTGTACAGAAATAGGCTAATTATAGAATACTTAAACCACAGGGATATTCTTAGACTTCTGAGAGTTGTGCCTCAACTGTGTCTAATTTAACCTAAGGCTGAATCTCCAGGGGTCCAGTATCCGTCAATTATTAAAATCCCCAAGCTCCATTCCATCTCAGGAGAAATGACTTAATATGATTGTTCTATTCCTTATTAGGAAATATGAATGAAGGAGTCCATCTAACCTGAAGTGCCTTCTGTGAACACTGGCAATGCATAAATGTTTTCATTTACCTCTGACTAGAATCTTCTAAAGTCAAAAGCTGGACTCCCTTCAAGAAGTACCATGCCCTAACCAATTGCACAACTGGAGCTTCTGGACTCACTTCTAAATTGATACTTCCCATTCACCCTGTTAGCCAAGAGACAGAAGACACAGTCTGGTGAGTTAAACTGCAGTCAATTAGTGAGGAGGAAGACTCTTCAATGGCTCTGAGATTTTATCAAACAATTCAGCCACAAGTCCACTCAGTGTCCAAGTAAGATATGGCCTGGGAGATAAGAGTCCTGACACTAATAATTGTATGACTAGGAGACAGACACAGGGAGGAGGCTATTCATTTTAAGTACAGAACAGTTACCAGCCATACAGCCAGGAACTCAGAAAGAGCTCTTCTGGCAAAAGAAGTATTGACTAAAGCAACAGATCTTACTTTGGATTTTTTTTGACTATCCTTTGTACATTTAATAATTAGTGGTTGTTTTTCTCTTGCTTGTGAAACCAAAGAGATGTGTTGTCTTTGGATGGGTGAGGCTTGGGGCAGTGAATTTGTGCTCCAAGAGGCTGACCTGGAATCTAACCTAAATTGTAGAGACGTTTTGGGGCATCTTCTACCTACTTTTCATGCCACAGGAGATCACATGGACATGAATTTTGGAGGGACTTCACAAAGACTGTTACTCTGCATTACCCATGTAAGCTCAGAGCCCCTAAGAGTTCTGTCTGGATTAAATAAACCAGGAGACATAATTTAGAGCGTATGTGCATACAAGGGACTGCCTTTAGCAATGGGAAGTAGTTAAATTTCTCCTAGGTAGATGTAATATGCTCATTTTGACTGATAAAGTACTCTGAAAATGACACAACTAAAAGAAAGAGACTCACTTATATTAAGCTTTGACTAAAAGACTGAAAGAGATGTCATAGAATCCTGTGTGGCTCCACCTACTTTTCTTATACACAAAACTACAGATCCCTGACAAGTGCACTAATGTAGACCTAGTGTGACTTGTTTTGCAAAGTCTACTTCCTTTCCTTGAAATTTTTTGAATGACTTTGTAAATTTATTGGGGAAGGTCAGAGCCAAACCTCTCCAAAACTATTTGAGAAGGGCTCAGTCTGTGGGGCCTCTCCAACTCTGTGCTTCCTGGTATCTCTGTGCTAGGTTCTCTTTGCTTCCCTTTTCAAAACTACTTAATAAAATAGATCATAGAAAGGGAGTTGAAGTTTAAAGCGTGCTTCGATGCAAAAGTCACCTCCAAAGGTCAAATTTATTTACTGAAAAACTAGAGATTCCCACAGATGAGTCTAAGCACTGGAAGGTCAGAAAGGAAAACATAAAGCGCAACATCTTTATTATTCATTACTTCATCTCTAGGAGATGGAAATCTACTATATTCAACTTTGCCCAGTACAAATTACACTTGCTGTTTTCTGTTATGGTGGTATTGTCAGACTCACTAATATACAGAGTTGTCTCTTCTACTGAATAAAGGGAATAAAGATCCTCTAAAGTTTAGGATATTGCCTCTAGAGTCCTAAATCACCCTTCAGACTCACTCCTCTCTACTTGATTTGGGATAATATCCCTGAGTGTTTTCTGATAGATGTCATCTCTTATATTTACACCCTCAAATCTCTTATATATACATCCTAATCTAAAACATATTTCAATCACTGTGAAACAAAGACTCCAATATTAACTCAGCAGTACACAGCAGAATATGCCCTTTCTTTTTTCTTACCCTTTCATTATTTTTCTCTCCTATTTTATCCAAAATCTTCAGTTTTTTGTATCAAATTTTTTGTCTAAAATACAATATTTACTCTATTGAAGTTGCTGTTCCACTTTCCTCATAGTGCACCTTCATCCAGTATACTATGTTAAGCAATTTTACTGTTCTTTTTCATTGTCCTTCTTCTCCCTGCAACCATTTGCTCATATTTCATTTTTTTCTGAACCTGGGCCTATTTTAAATAATCTGCATTGAGAAAGACAGTTACTTATGTTTAATCATATTAAATTTATGACCTATAGAAACCACCATTTCCTATGATTGATTAGTAAACATATAAAGAAATGAAGTACAGCCAATGGCTAAGGTGGTGGGGGGAACTAAAGCCACTGAATTATATGGGTGCACCTCCTCCCAGAGAAGGGTCGTATTTCTAAGGCAAAAGCCTTGAATGTGAAAGTCACAGTCCCCTACACTTTCAGCACAAGACTAGAATTTTTAGCTTTCATACCTCATCCTGACAGCTGCTTTGTTCTCGGGAATCAAGAACAAGGGGATCCCAGACTGAAGAGACCATGTACAACCTGAGCTGTTACAACCCGAGTTCCTTCATCCTGGGTGGGATTCCTGGCCTGGAAAGGTTCCACATCTGGATTGGGATGCCCTTTTGTGTCCTCTATGTTGTGGCTGTTGTGGGCAACAGTATCCTCCTCTACCTCATTGCAGTTGAGCACAGCCTCCATGAGCCCATGTTTTTCTTCCTCTCTGTGCTGGCCACCACAGATCTCATCTTGTCCACTGCCACAGTGCCCAAACTGCTCAGTAACCTCTGGCTTGAATTCCAGGAGATCGCCTTCTCTGGCTGTCTCACTCAGATGTTTTTTCTCCACTTCAGCTTTGTAGTGGACTCAGCTACCTTGCTGGCCATGGCATTTGATCGCTATGTGGCCATCTGTTTCCCATTGAGGTACAACACCATCCTGACTCCATGGGTGATTGTCAAACTTATGGTGAGCATTGTTGTGAGGAGTTTCTCTGTCATCCTGCCAGCTGTTTTTCTGCTAAAGAGGTTACCATTTTGTGGAACTCACATCATCCCACACACATACTGTGAGCACATAGGCGTTGCTCGACTTGCCTCTGCTGACATCTCCATCAACATTTGGTATGGGTTTTCTGTACCTCTCATGACTGTCATCTCAGATGTCATCTTCATTGCTGTTTCCTATGTCTTTATCCTCCGTGCTCTTTTTCAGCTCTCATCCCAGGGTGCCCGTCAAAAGGCCCTGAGCACCTGTGCCTCCCATGTCTGTGTTATCCTCATGTTTTATACACCTGCCTTCTTCTCCATCCTTGTTCATCGCTTTGGGCACAGTGTCCCTCGAAATGTTCTCATCCTATTTGCCAACTTCTATGTGGTCATCCCTCCTGCTCTAAATCCTTTTGTTTATGGAGTGAAGACCAAACAGATCCAGGAAAAATTTCTTCTTCTTCTGCCTTTCAAGAAGACACAATGAGTGGACACTGAAGGAGAATTTTAGGTAAAATCAATTATGTAAAATTTATGTAACATGGGAAGACAGAAAAATGATGCTATAACCCTTACTTATTTGATATTTAAGCATTCTACCCATGTAAGAACCATAGACAAATGAGAGAAAGGAGAAAGAAAGACTTAAATGAATGAGCAACTTTTTTTTGTCTACCGTTGATAATGTTTATTTATAATTCATCTGCACCTCCCTGACTCTTTAAGCAAGTAATCCAGAAGTGAGGTTTTTGTATGCTGTCCTATTATCCTATGTAAATAAAAGTTGGTGTGGGTGTGTTTTGGATATAGTTGAGTGGGAACTACCCACACTCTTGTTAGGAAACTGTTCTGGAATAATACAACCTACTTCCTAAATCTCTACTGAAAATGAAACCATACATTTGATCATGATAAACATAAAATTAATAGGGAGTAAGAAGTAAAATAAAACTGGCAGAAGACGCTGTGTTTGTGTGTGTTGACATTTTCTTTGCTGTCTGTAAGGCTCATTATGCAATTCAGAAGAGACTCAGGCAGGGTCTACTTCATTTGTTATCATATTTATCTGCTTTGTATCCATCTTTAGAAAACCTATTTTATATGTTCCTTGAAGGTTGAGACTTAACCCTTGACATCATCTTCCATTCCCATGAAAACACCTGACATACCAGGTATTCTTAATGAATGCTTCATTCACATCAAACTTCATCAGAAATCTTCCTGCAAGCCATTATCTCTAACCTTTCTTTTTTTCCTTTCCTCACTGGTTTAGATTCCATAGCAAACTTTTTTCAGCATTGTTTTTTTTTACGTCTTAAACCCACTTCTAGGTCCTACATACTCAGTTGAAAAAATATTCTTTGAATCTTGATGAAGTTCGATTTGTATTTTGCAACACTTGGGGAAAATGACCCCACAAGGTAGACTACTGCTAATGAATGAAGGTGACATGCCCACAATACTTGCCTAGTTTTAATGATTCTTATTTTGATTTTTCAAGACAGGATCTTGCCAACTAGCACAGCTTCTTAAAAACATGGGGTTTCTCCTTGTTCCTTGTCTTCAATATTATTTGTTTGGCAACTCACATTTAGGTTTCAATTAACATTCCTTTCTCAGATTTTCCTTCTTTTATCCTATGCACTAGATTAACATCTGTTGTATACATTCTCATAGCACATGTTCTTTGAATTTCTAGAGCTTATCACAAATTCAATAAGAACATTACTTATACATTTAGTTTTTAAATGTCTATGCCCTTCATTAGGTCATTGAGGAAATAGTTAGTATTTGTATTCTCATCACCCACAACGTTCCTAGCACATAATAGGCACTTAATAAATCGGTTACACCAAACATGTTTTAGATATGTATGACATCTTTATGATTTATTTATTTATTTTTTGGCAGTACTGTGTTTGACCTCAGGGCCATATACTAACTAAGCAGGCACTTTATCAGTTGAGCTGCTCCATTAGCTATTGTGTTGGGGATTTTAAGGTTAAGGTCTCTAATTTTGCCCAGGCTGACCCCAAACCGGGATTCACCTGATCTTTGCCTCTTCAGGTATCTAAGATTACAGGCTTTAGCCACCAACCCCCAGCTAAACCACTATTTTAAATAGCAGTAATGTACTTGGATATTTAAATCAATCTAAACAAGAAAACTTTGGAGAGTCAGAAAAAGACTTACATTTTCCATAGTAAGTTTAATCTTTTCCAAATTCCTTCTGCAAACCAACTCCAAAGGTTTAGGAAACACATGGTAAGGTTTAGTCACAGCAACCACTCTATTTCTCTGCTACCACTTTTCCCTGTTAGTTAGACTTTTAATCACTGTGACAAAATACCTGACAGAAATAACTTAAGGGAAGGAAGATTTAATTTATTCATGGTTTCAGCGGTTTTAGCCCATGACACTGAGCTTTGTACTTCTGGGCCCATTGTGAGACAAAACATCATGGTGGCAGAAACATGCTGACCTCCTGGCAGACAGTAAGCAGAAAGCAAGGAAGGGACTGAGGACCTGCTATAACTTTTAAAGGCACTTTCATGTCCTACTTCTTCCAGCTTGGCTGAACCTCTTGAAGTATCCAAAAATCTCCCAAATTAATGCTACCAGTTAGGGACTGAGCATTCAACTCATAATCCTATGGGGTACATTTCATATTCAAACTGAAGCAGGAACCTAAAAGACATTGCTGTGGATTAGAGAATTGTGTGGGGAGAGAATAGGAGGTTGGTTCAAATGGGACAGGGATGTATGTCTAATGTGCACCTTACATTCCATGTTGAATTTGAGCAGAGTTGGGACAAAATGGATGTCTGCTTGAAGGAAAACCCCTTTGGCCAATGATATAAAAATAATGATGAGAGTAGACTATGTTAGTTCAATGGCAGTGCCAGGGATGCTAGTAGGAAAATTCTTCTTGGAATCCAGGGAGAAGTTTAAGGTGGCTGAGAGTCAATTTTGAGAAAGTGTCTAATGGATTTTCTGATGAACTAACTGGTAGAAAGGTATGAGTGTGTGATTGATTTATGAAAATGGTCTTCTATTACAAAATAAGTTTTTGAAACCTATTGACTAGAGAGATAGCCATAGCTCTTAGGGAAAGGTTAACTCATCTGGGAAGAATAAATTCTGAACATTAAGGAGTGATTCTCTGAGTACAGAGGAATGGGAGAAGGAGCAATGTTTCTGAATCCCCCAGGCCTCTGAATGCCAAGAGCTTGATAGTTCTTACTCAGGAAACAGGGGAAGATTAAAATGTGTTACTACACCCTTCATGGTATTTTTTCTTTCTATTGTAGTGACACTTTCATCCTTCTTGTTTAAAACATACATGACTAGAAAGCCTCTGTGGAGATAAAGAAGATACACTGAAATGAAAAAAAATCCCTGGACCTAGTTAGCCCACACCATCCCGTAAAAATCCCTACCTTCAAAGGGGAACATGCTTTTTGTGTGTGCCCATCTGTCGGTCCTAAGTAAGGAGAGTTTTGATTGGTAGTGCTCTTTAATGACAGAATTAAAAATAAATAAATAAAAATCAATTAAAAATTGCCATTTACTCTAATTACCTAATACAAGTATTAGTTATCTAGAGCTTCATGAAACACTACCACAGTGTGGCTTAAATAACTTAAATTTAAAACCTTACAGTTCTGGAGGCCATATATTCAAGATCATTGGTGTTGGCAGGCAAGGTAAGTTCTCTCTGGGGGTGGAGGAAAGGGAGCGGTGCTGAAGTTTATACTTGGGGCTTTGCATTTGCTAAGCAGGCACCCTATGGTTTGAGCCACATCTACAGTCCCTTTTGCTCTGGTTATTTTGGAGATGGGGTCTCTGTTATTATTTGCATGGGAAGACCTCAACAGTGATCCTCTGGGTCTCAGCCTCCCAAGTAGCTAGGATTATAAGTATGAGCCACCAGTGCCTAGCAGGATTTGTTCTTTCTAAGGCTGTGAATGCAGAATTTGTTTCATGCTTCTGCCTAGCTTCCAGTATTGTTCTGGAAATCATTGCACTCTGTGGTATATAGGTACATCACGCTGATCACTACCTTTTTCTTTATAAGGAATTATCCATGTGTGTGTCCCTGTCTCTGTTTCCACATTTCCTAACTTGTATGAGAACATAATCATACTGGATCAAGTGCATACAGATGATTGGATCTTTACTTGATTATCAACAAAGACACTATTTTCAAATAAGAACACATTCACATATACTGGGGTTTTAGACTTCAACAACTTTTGGAGAAAAACAGGAAGGAAGTCCTACATGAAGGTGTGGCCATACCTAAGGTAGAGTGGTCATGTATCTGGTTCATCATCACTTCCACCAGTACCTAGCCTCATAGTTCTCCTCTCAGGAGACAGGTATCACAGGCATCTGCTTCTAGCAATGTTGTTGAATCTTTACAGATGCCTACACTACGTGTATAAGAAGCTATAAGGTCTTCTAATGACCTCCTTTTGATTGCTTTTTGGAAACTGTGATCTCATGGTGTATACCCTGACCAAACAAGCATACACAATACAGCCCTTAGTCTTGTACTGGTGTATGGCTGATGAGCACACGTTCCTCTCGCTCAGTTCCCAATATTCCTCCACACTATGTCACAAGACACACTAATTATGTACCTCTTGCCTAATAGTGTAATTTTTTCTGCTGTGGATCTATGCTAAATCCAGTCAATGCTATCTTGAATGTTTTTATTCATGCATATCAGAGGCAAATGATGGTTATGTGCACTTGTATGTTTAAGAATTCAAATCCAATTTGTTTTTCTGCTGGGGTCCTTATGTTTCTCCTCAAGGCATTGGTGGCTCACACATATAATCTTAGCTATTTGGGAGGCTGTGATCTGGGGATTCGAGGTTTGAGGTCATCCTGAAAAAACGTTTTTAAGACTCCACCCCCTTCCTCCACTCAACCATAGCTAGGCTCTCTGGTGCACCTATAAACACAAGCTCCATTACTGTTGAGATCCAAATTATCTAGGTCCCATTGCAGGACCTCATCTCAATGGAAAAACCTTGGGCTTGTGGTTGCATGCCTGCCATGGCTGAAGCAGAAAATATGACGATTGCACCCAAGCTAGCCTAGGCAAAAAGTGAGACCCTATCTCCGAAATAATCAGAGCAAAAGGATTGGACATGTGGTTCAAGCAGTGGAGCACTTGCAAGCACGAAGCCCTGAGTTCAACCCCAGTACCACCAAAAGAGGAAGAAGAAGAAGAAGAGAAGAAGAAAAAGAAAAAGAAACAGCACCCAGAGAGAGAATTTTTCAGTTCCCATATGGTTATTTATAATTCATCTTCACTTCCCTGACTCTTTGAGCAGCAATTCCAAAAGTGAGGTTTTTCTGCCTTACTCAGTGTCCTGTTATTTTTACATAAAATAAAACTTGGTGGGCTATAAGTATAGTGAATGTAGGATGGACTTAGGTGGGAATTAGGTGAGATAGTTCTTTTAGAACTGTCTCAAGATAATGACACCCATTTCCTAAAGTCTCCACTGAAAATAAAATCATACATTTGATCATATATATATGTCTATTCATTAATGTATATTCCTAATAATATATATTAGTTGTATAGGAGGAATTCATTGTTACATTTACATGTGTCTTTCTACTGTATTTTAATTAGATTCACCCTTCCATCAGTGTCTCTCATCACCTCCTCTTTCATGGAACAATTTCTTTATTTTTTTTATTTTTTCTTTATTATTCATCTGTGCATACAAGGCTTGGTTCATTTCTCCCCCCTGCCCCCACCCCCTCCCTTACCACCCACTCCACCCCCTCTCTCTCCCCCCAACCCCCTCAATACCCAGCAGAAACTATTTTGCCCTTATTTCTAATTTTGTTGTAGAGAGAGTATAAACAATAACAGGAAGGGACAAGGGTTTTTGCTGGTTGAGATAAGGGTAGCTATACAGGGTATTGACTCGCATTGATTTCCTGTGCGTGGGTGTTACCTTCTAGGTTAACTCTTTTTGATCTAATCTTTTCTCTAGTTCCTGGTCCCCTTCTCCTATTGGCCTCAGTTGCATTTAAGATATCTGCTTTAGTTTCTCTGCATTAAGGGCAACAAATGCTAGCTAATTTTTTAGGTGTCTTACCTATCCTCACCCCTCCCTTGTGTACTCTCGCTTTTAACATGTGCTCATAGTCCAATCCCTTTGTTGTGTTTGCCAACATTGTTATGTATGTCCACATATGAGGGAAAACATATGATTTTTGGTCTTTTGGGCCAGGCTAACCTCACTCAGAATGATGTTCTCCAATTCCATCCATTTACCAGCAAATGATAACGTTTCGTTCTTCTTCATGGCTGCATAGAATTCCATTGTGTATAGATACCACATTTTCTTAATCCATTCGTCAGTGCTGGGGCATCTTGGCTGTTTCCATAACTTGGCTATTGTGAATAGTGCTGCAATAAACATGGGTATGCAGGTGCCTCTGGAGTAACCTGTGTCACAGTCTTTTGGGTATATCCCCAAGAGTGGTATTGCTGGATCAAATGGTAGATCGATGTCTAGCTTTTTAAGTAGCCTCCAAATTTTTTTCCAGAGTGGTTGTACTAGTCTACATTTCCACCAACAGTGTAAGAGGGTTCCTTTCTTACCGCATCCTCACCAACACCTGTTGTTGGTGGTGTTGCTGATGATGGCTATTCTAACAGGGGTGAGGTGGAATCTTAGCGTGGTTTTAATTTGCATTTCCTTTATTGCTAGAGATGGTGAGCATTTTTTCATGTGTTTTTTGGCCATTTGAATTTCTTCTTTTGAGAAAGTTCTGTTTAGTTCACTTGCCCATTTCTTTAGTGGTTCATTAGTTTTGGGAGAATTTAGTTTTTTAAGTTCCCTATATATTCTGGTTATCAGTCCTTTGTCTGATGTATAGTTGGCAAATATTTTCTCCCACTCTGTGGGTGTTCTCTTCAGTTTAGAGACCATTTCTTTTGATGAACAGAAGCTTTTTAGCTTTATGAGGTCCCATTTATCTATGCTATCTCTTAGTTGTTGTGCTGCTGGGGTTTCATTGAGAAAATTCTTGCCTATACCTACTAACTCCAGAGTATTTCCTACTCTTTCCTGTATCAACTTTAGAGTTTGGGGTCTGATATTAAGATCCTTGATCCATTTTGAGTTAATCTTGGTATAGGGTGATATACATGGATCTAGTTTCAGTTTTTTGCAGACTGCTAAACAGTTTCCCAGCAGTTTTTGTTGAAGAGGCTGCTATTTCTCCATCTTATATTTTTAGCTCCTTTGTCAAAGACAAGTTGGTTATAGTTGTGTGGCTTCATATCTGGGTCCTCTATTCTGTTCCATTGGTCTTTATGTCTGTTTTTGTGCCAGTACCATGTTGTTTTTATTGTTATTGCTTTGTAATATAGTTTGAAGTCAGGTATTGTGATACCTCCTGCATTGTTCTTTTGACTGAATATTGCCTTGGCTATTTGTGGCCTCTTGTGTTTCCATATAAATTTCACAGTAGATTTTTCAATCTCTTTAATGAATGTCATTGGAATTTTGATGGGAATTGCATTAAACATGTATCTTGGAACAATTTCAACAGGTGTCATTGTTCTATTTTCTTTTTCTTTTTTTTGGTAGCACTAGTGTTTGAACTCATGGTCTCACTCTTGCTAGCCAGATGCTTTTATTGCTTGAGCCAATCCTCCAGCCCTCATTGCTCTATTTTCATAAAAGACATAAAGTAAACTTGGAGTAAGAGGTAAAAGGTAAAACTGACATTCTGGCTTAAAACTCTGTGTGTGTGTGTGTGTGTGTGTGTGTGTGTGTGTGTGTGTTGACATTTTCTTTGTTATCTGTAATGCCCATTAAGCAGCTCAGAAGAGACTCAAGCAGGGTCTATTTTATTAACGCCAATACTAAAAATTATCGGATTTAATAGCTTGTGTTTTTATCTGTCCCAAACTTATTATATATGCTCCTTGAAAGCCGAAACTTAGCCCTTGACAATAGCTTACATTCTCCATGTAAATATATGACACATTATGTGTTCTCGATAAATGTTTCATGCATATTCAAACATTAGTAGATATCTCTTCCTCCAAGCCATGGAGGCCTTTTCTTCCTTCTCCCACCAGTTTAGATTCCACAGTATGTTTTTTTCTGCCACTTTTTTTTTATGTCCTAAACTCATGTGTCTCTCCCACACATTCAGTTTGAAAATATTCCTGGAAATTTGATAAAGTTAGGTCTGTATTTTGGAGTATTTAGTTAAAGTGACCACACAAGGCAGATCAACACTAATGCTAATGAATGAAGATGATATGGCTACCCTCCTTACCTAGTTTCAACTTCTCTAATGCACAGAATTTCTCTTCATTGTCCTTTGCTTGGCAACCTTATTTATGTTTCAATTCAAATTTCTCCCTCAGATATTGCTTCTTTACAGCTGGATGTTGGATTACTAATTTTTTGTATATATTCCCATGGCACATGTACTTTTATCTTTAGGACTTGTCAGAACTTTAACCACATAATCACTTAGGTATTTAGTTTTTGAATGTCTATGTTCTCCTTTTAGGTCACTGAGGACTGGGTTAGTAACTGCCATGTTAAACATCGTATTGCCATTGCCTGCAACTTCCTAGTACATAACAGACACTCAACAAATATTTGCTTAACAAATAGGTTAAAATGTGCGGGTTTTGCACACATGTGCTCTACCCAAAGATGGCTGTGGCTCTTTCCTGCTGCTCATCTGTGGGACTCCTGTGGAATTTTTTGTAAGTCTCCAGAGGATTCTAAGCCGTGTGAAAATTGCCCTGTTTTCCAGAAGGTGCAATGTGACCCTCCAACTTCAGAGGCACAATCATTTATTGATTTTTTTAAAATTATCTGTCTACTCTCATTAAAGAAATAAATAGGTTCCAGAAATTAAAAACAAATGGATTTCAGTTAATTAATGAAATCCCTACTTTGGTAGGTGGGAGTCTGGTTATATAACTTAGCAAAAATAATCAGAAAATTCTGGGAGTCTTAAAGAAATACTATATTTTCCATATTAAGTTGATAATTTTTACCCCATGTATTACTTGGTGCTTATATTTAAAATAAGCATTTCTAGGCCAGGTGTGGCTCATACTGGTAATCAGAGCTACTTGGGATGTGAAGATAGGAGGATTGAGATCTGAAGCCACTCCAGGAAAATAGTTAGCAAGATCCTGTCTCCAAGAATAAGCTGGGCATGTTAGTACCTGCAATCCCAGAGATAGGGAGACAGAGGAAGGGCGATCATGGTCTGAGGCTGGGACTGAGCAAAAGCACGAGAACCTATGTGAAAATAACTAAAGCCAAAAGAGGCTGAGAGTATGGCCCAAGTAGTAGCATGTTTGTCTAGGAACCATACATGGGGTTTGTCTCCAAACCCCAGTACTGCCAAAACATAAAATAAAAAAAAATATATAAAGTAGTATTCTTTCATAGATATGGACACTGATTTCTATAGCTGTTACATACTTTGCTGCAGCACAAATTTAGGGATGAATGGAGGAAGGACTAAATTCCAGAATTTTCACCACTGGACTTTTAAACTAGAATTGCTTATTGGACTGAGAAGAGACTGTGTGAATAATTTTCCTATTGAAAGTATGAAACTAAATAGTCAGGCTGGGTATCTATGATTTGCAGACATTCAAGTCATTCGTGTTAGAGGTTTTATGCCATACAAATATGGTACTAGTCTGTCACTGAATAATGGACTAAAACCAAAGTTGGTGATGATTCACCATTGAGGGAAGATGGAAAGAATTGGTAAGGAAAACTAACTATTGAAAATCAAGTATGGAAAAAGAGACCTACTCACACCTTTAGGACACTAGTCACAGTGAAACACCTTTAGGATTTTATCATTTAAGGTTAGAAGTGGATTTATTTCAATTTTACTTATATTTATTAATCACCCACTATGTCAAGGGTTAAGACAAAGGTAAAATGGCTCTTGGACAAGAAGTTTTAGGAGTTGTAGACTAGGCCAGACCAAATGGTAGTTCTAAGTCTTACAGAGATCCTTCATCAAGCAGTGGGCAAAACTAGGTCAAGAACCTTTTTAAGAGTCAAGTATTCCACTCTCAGTGCTGTGACCACGATAACCCAAAGTGTGGCTCTTTGGCATGATGAGTAATTTGAACTAAAGCTAAATACAAAGGCCTCAGAAGTTAAAGTTCTCTCTGATGTTCTCCATCTATCCCTGTTTATTCCAAGAAGTATGTCACAGAAATTAAAGTTCTTCCTTAAGGTAGGTCATGGAAACTAGAACGCTCTCCTGTACCAAGCTGTGATACCTGGTGAGGTCACTCTCTAATCTACCTTCTCTGAAAGTAGGCCATAAATCCATCAATCCAGAAAGGTTTTAATTTCCCTTCTCCTCTACATGAGGCCAAGAATAATTTGAACAAACAGATTTTGTTAAATTCCCCCCAGCTTATTACCATAGATTGTACCCTTTTTGTCCAATCACATTTCTACATTTTTTTCCCTTTGAGTCTTTGGCTCTTCATTTCTGAAGTCTCCTGTGTCATGTAAAATTTTGATTAAATAAATTTCTTATGGTTTTTCTCTTATTGATACATCTTTTGTTATAAGGATGTTGACCATGGAACTTTAGAAAGGGTAAAGAAATGGTATTATGCATTTTCATCTTTAAATTATCTTCCTGGGTTCTAATATATGCAAGCCTTCACTAGAATGAGTAGAGGAATAGGTTTCTAATCTGGGAAAGTGTTAATTTGTTTAAATTTTTGCTTATGTCCTAGACTAATTTGGGATTTTGGGACCTAAAGCCGTTCGTCTCCTGCGTTCAGAGGCGCTCTGTTTCACTTGTCTGAAATCCCTGGTGAAGACAAGGGAGGTACATTTGCACTCAACTCTCTAGTCCCTGTGTTTGTTCTTGCTTACTGTGAGTATGACCTCATGTATGGACTGTTTGTGCCCATGTCTGCCTTCCTGAGCTTGGGACTGCTTCTCTTGTTCTTTGGTCTGCCTTTCATCTGTCCTATTTCAATACTTTCTGGTCCTAACCATAACTTTGTTAAAACAGTTCCAAGATATCCAAGGTATTAGCTGGTGGGAACCAGTGTAGAACTCTTAGAGGAAGTACAACTATAAAGCTGATAAGAAGTATTGCTGGTGGTGAAGAGAGGAGGTGGGGAAAGAGTAGGCTATGGGAATTAGGAAAGGCCAAGAACAGAGTTTTGCATAAAGTTTTAGAGCTTACACTCTTGTAAGAGAATGGTGTAAAAGAGGAGTATCTATTAGGAGCTTAATTTTGAGACCTTTCCAGTGCTCTTCTCAAAATATTCCTATTTTTTTTCCTGGGGTTCAAAAACTCTAAACCTAAGAATGGAAGAAATATTAAAGTCAATAAGTAATCATGATATATTTAGGACTGGTCACATAGTATTTTGACCAGCCATATGGGTACTGAATTCTAAAAGACCACCTCATAGAATTTTGGGTTTCTCATATAGGTTTGTATTTGGAGCACATTTATAAGACAGTGTCCTGTTATTCTTTTGGGGTAATGGGAGCAATCACCAAGATGTCTGTCTGTCCCACATACCATGGAGCAATAAACTACTTAATGGAGTAGAACATTTGCTTTCTGGGATTGACAATCATGTGTTGCTCATGGGCTAACTATGGACACCTATTTTTTTTAAATCATGCAGAGGAAGATCTTTATGTGGATATGCTCAGCATAAAAATAGAAATAAGGACAAACCATGAATCAATGTGCTTCATAATTAAGATATTAAAGAAAGACATGTTTGTATTTGGCTTAGTTCTATGGAAAATTGAACAAGTATACATGAAGAATATGTTACACCAATATTCTAAGTCTTAGGAGATGGGAGAAAATTGCTCAGCAACAATTAGAGACCAATAAATTAAGCAGAAGTAGAATATCTGCTAAAGACAAAAATTCGTATTTCATGGAAAAAGGAAATGTGATCAAAGACAGAGACATTATTAATAGATAAGGGAAATACACAGTTTGTGGCACTTGAGATCATCAAAGAATGTAAATGTGAAGTACCAGATCTACTTATTGTATTTAAACTTCGAAGAGGGAGGGACTTGCTAATTTCCCACATCTATCTGTGTCTTTTCCAGACCTTTTTCAAAATGGTGTAGTGGCTATGGATTCATTGGTGAGAGTCTGCACCTGGTTTAGGAGTATTTAAATAAGAGAAGCAACATTCCATGGTTTTCTAGATCTTGCACTTCCCAGAGCTAAAGTGTAGGAGCCTGTCTTCTTCCATTATAGTGGTCTATGCAGGTGCAGGATTGAGGGAGAGGGTGGTGGTGGTAGGGTCAGGAACAAGAGTGAATAGTACTCATAATGCCATTGATCATTACTGAATGTTCCAATTAATTACTATGGAGTGCCAAGGGCTCTCCTTCACTCATTATTCAGAAAGCATTTATTGAACACTGAACCATACACTGTAATAAGACTAGAGCTGCAAACCAGGCATCACTTCTGTATTAACTATTAAGTGATAAAGCTAGGTAAAGCATAATTAGAACAGCATGGTCAGCACTCTGATCAGACAATGCAGAGTGCCTCATGAGTATGTGGGAATGTTTTTTTCTTTTCAGTGTTGGTCAGGAAATCTTTCGAGGGACAGTTTGATGAATGGGAGTTACCTAGCAAAAGAAAGACAACTAAGTTGAGGAGAAATCCAAGATCAAACACAGATGGAGGATTTTCTAGGTAATAGCATTCCTAAGAGGCGAACGTTAAATTGGGGCGACACAGGTGGTGAACTAAAGTTACTTTGACAGGGGAGTCTTCCATGTTGATGTTCTCATCTGAGGCGTGGTGTTAATTAATGTAATACTTCCTTAAGAATGTCAGAGGAAATCACTATTAAGTGTCATCTCGGAATGACAAGCTTCCAGTGATGCCAATAACACCACAGAGTCTGGTAAGGTAGAAAACCAAGAGTTTTATGTGAATTCTTAGATCATGAGGTGTGTATTACGGAAATAATGTCAGCAAAAGATCTAAGAATGTGGATACTGACTACACACTCAGGTAATGTGTCTTCAAGTTAGTATACATTTGCTAACCTTTGTGGACTGCAAAGAAGTGGGCATATTTTGAATAACTCTTAAAATTCTTTTCTAAAATCAGAAAAGTGGAAGCTAAGAGAAAACAAGCAAGTGAACAAAAACTTTGCTTGAAGTTCATGGAGATGATAGAGTTTGCTGATGTTTCAACAGTTTTCACTACTCTTTCCATTACTCTTCTAACAACTGACAAATCCTACCAATTCCATCTTCTAATATGTCAAAAGTCAATTTACTAATCTCTTTTGCCCCATTAACTTAGGCTGCCACGATCTACCTCACTTCAGCATGATCATATTCTATTGTTTATAGGTTATAAGTATAGTTTCATTCCATCTGGGCACATATTAAGACTTAAAAATGATTATTTGGGCTGGAGGCGTGACTCAAGAGGTAGAATGCCTGCCTAGCAAGCTGAAGCCTTGAGTTCAAACCCCAGTACTGACAAAAATAAAAAAATCCAAAACACAAAGAACAAGCACAATTATTTGAATGAATTAATGAATCCTTTTAGAACCTTACTACATATATAGCTATAATAACCTTTAAAATAAACACAAAAGACTTTAATCTTTCTGTCTTCCTGGAAATCAAATGTGTCCTAATGAATTATCTGCTCTTTAAAAGTAAGTAGATAAGCCTGGTAGTAGCTTAGAGCTAGAATAGTACTTATCTAGTATGTGTGAAACCCTTGGGCCAACCCTAGCACTGTAAAAAAAAAAAAAAGAGAAAAGAAAGACAAACTATTTTTCAAGTTAATATCAATTTTACTTTATTGTCAAAGCTCTATTTATTTATAAAATATCATTATTACAAACTGTATTTTCTTTATCATTTGAGATTTCTTTTTTGTCTTTTTATCTTAATTTCAATCATCATGCTCATATAATTCAGTTATGTCTTTAGAGGATCAAATCCACTAATTACATTTGCTCCCTATTTTTCTTTATAAAATAATTGATTTCCATTTGTATATTTAGTATACTTATGTTAATTATTGATTATTTAATCAATGTGATTAAAATTTTACATCTTAAGCAAACAGCTTTTACTAGTTTTCAAATAAAACTTAGTGTGACTGTTAGTTACTTAGTTACTGTTACTGTTACTTAGTGTGACTGTTAGTGTTATTTTCTAATCTAATCTTCAGTTTTATCTTTCTACCCTACTTAATGTTGCTGGTTATCTGTTTACCTGATTCTCATACAGATTTCAGATACTCTTTTAAGTACATTTTGGAGGTTGTTCTGTGATTTTACTTATATGCATCTTTTTAACCCACATGGAACTCTATTTTTTATTAGTATGAATTTTGGATATATTGCATTTTTTCTATAATAAGTAACACAATTATTTCCAAACTACTTAAGTAGATTGATTGCTTCATTGCATATAGTATTTTAAAAGTTACAGCTGATATTTGGGCTATATGTGTTGTTCTTTGGACACACTCATTTTTAAATCAGCAGTACACTATGTCATTAACTAAATTCATGTATTTATGCATTTAATAAATGTATTCAAGTCAATCATGTAATTAACTGTTAACACATAAAAGGCATGATCCTCTTTTCCATTATCATTCAAAATGCTTTAATCATTTTAATTATTTGAAAGAAACATGGGCTGGGGGAGTGGCTCAAGTGGTAGAGCACCTACCTAGCAAGCATGAGACGCTGAGTTCAAGCCCCAGTGCCACCAAAAAAATAAAATAAAAAATATATAATTGGAAATTATGTTACTAGCTAAATAGATATTTGGGTGGATTATTTTTGCATGTGTGTTTGCTTGTTTTTGAGATAGAGTCTCTCTGTGTAGTTCAGGATGGCCTCAAATTCTTTTTTTTTTTTATGGCAATGAGGCATATTTTATTAATCTTTTGATGATTTGAATTTTTTTTAAAAATTTTATTATTCATATGTGCATACAAGGCTTGGGTCATTTCTTCCCCCTGCCCCCACCCCCTCCTCTCCACCCCCCAATACCCAGCAGAAACTATTTTGCCCTTATTTCTAATTTTGTTGTAGAGAGAGTATAAGCAATAATAGGAAGGAACAAGGGTTTTTGCTGGTTGAGATAAGGATAGCTATACAGGGCATTGACTCACCGGCCTCAAATTCTTGATTCCACTGTCTCAACCTCCTGTGAGTGGGGTCACAGGTATAAACCACCATACTCAGCTTCTAGGTGAACTTTGATCAATGTTGTATGACACATGAATAATATTTCAATAATTATCTTCAATATTTTAGCAAAACCTAAGTTCTTTTTTTTTTATTATTCATATGTGCATACAATGCTTGGGTCATTTCTCCCCCATTCCTCCATCCCTTCCCTTACCACCCACACCACCCCCTTCCCTCTCCCCCCAACCCCCTCGATACCTGGCATCAACTATTTTGTTCTTATCTCAAATTTTATTGAAGAGAGAGTATAAGCAATAATACGAAGGAACAAGGGTTTTTGCTAGTTGAGATAAGGATAGCTATACAGGGAGTTGACTCATATTGATTTCCTGTGCATGTGTGTTACCTTCTAGGTTAATTCTTTTTGATCTAACCTTTTCTCTAGTTCCTGGTCCCCTTCTCCTATTGGCCTCAGTTGCTTTTAAGGTATTTGCTTTAGTTTCTCTGCGTTGAGGGCAACAAATGCTGCCTGATTTTTTAGGTGTCTTACCTATCCTTATATCTCCCTTGTGCACTTGCTTTTATCTTATGATCAAAGTTCAATCCCCTTATTGTGTTTGTCCCTATTCTAATGTCCGCATATAGAGGAGAACATACGATTTTTGGTCTTTGGGGCCAGGCTAACCTCACTCAGAATGATGTTCTCCAATTCCATCCATTTACCAGTGAATGATAACATTTCATTCTTCTTTATGGCTGCATAAAATTCCATTGTGTATAGATACCACATTTTTGTGATCCATTCGTCAGTGGTGGGGCATCTTGGCTGTTTCCATAACTTGGCTATTGTGAACAGTGCCGCAATAAACATGGGTGTGCAGGTGCCTCTGGAGTAACCTGTGTCACAGTCTGTTGGGTATATCCCCAAGAGTGGTATTGCTGGATCATATGGTAGATCAATGTTTAGCTTTTTAAGTAGCCTCCAAAATGTTTTCCACAGTGCTTGTACTAGTTTACATTCCCACCAGCAGTATAAGAGGATTCCTTTTTCCCCGCATCCTCACCAACACCTGTTGGCGGTGGTGTTGCTAATGATGGCTATTCTAACAAGGAGGAGGTGGAATCTTAATGTGGTTTTAATTTGCATTTCCTTTATTGCTAGAGATGGTGAGCATTTTTTCATGTGTTTTTTGGCCATTTTGAATTTCTTCTTTTGAGAAAGTTCTGTTTAGTTCACTTGCCCATTTCTTTATTGGTTCATTAGTTTTGGGAGAATTTAGTTTTGTAAGTTCCCTATATAGTCTGGTTATCAGTCCTTTGTCTGATGTGTAGCTGGCAAGTATTTTCTCCCACTCTGTGGGTGTTCTCTTCAGTTTAGAGACCATTTCTCTTGATGAGCAGAAGCTTTTTAGTTTTATGAAGTCCCACTTATCTATGCTATCTCTTAGTTGTTGTGCTGCTGGGGCTCCATTGAGAAAGTTCTTACCTATACCTACTAACTCCAGAGTATTTCCTACTCTTTCCTGTATCAACTTTAGAGTTTGTTATCTGATATTAAGATCCTTGATCCATTTTGAGTTAATGTTGGTATAGGGTAATATACATGGATCTAGTTTCAGTTTTTTGCAGACTGCTAACCAGTTTTCCCAGCAGTTTTTGTTGAAGAGGCTGCTTTTTCTCCATCGTATATTTTTAGCTCCTTTGTCAAAGACAAGTTGGTTATAGTTGTGTGGCTTCATATCTGGGTCCTCTATTCTGTTCCACTGGTCTTCATGTCTGTTTTTGTGCCAGTACCATGCTGTTTTTATCGTTATTGCTTTGTAATATAGTTTGAAGTCAGGTATTGTAATACCTCCAGCATTGTTCTTTTGACTGAGTATTGCCTTGGCTATTCATGGCCTCTTGTGTTTCCATATAAATTTAACAAAATCTAAGTTCTTTAAACAAAGTAATTGAATGTATATGAAGTCAGAAGTTAAATTATGTGTCTATACACAAGTTAAGAGGAAAGTTTAAATTTCCTTTCTTCTGTACCCTACAAGCATTCTTTCCATAAATATCACTTGTAATAGTTGATATTGTGTACCTTTTAAAATGCAAATACCAAATGTAAACTAATAATACTAGCATCATGCTATAATTTTCTGGTTTTCTTCCTCTTTTTTTGGCAATACTAGGTTTTTAACTCAGGTCAATGTGCTGGCTAGGTGAAGTGCTCTACCACTTGAACCACTCCCCCACCCCATAATTTTCCTTTTCTTACTTAACAAATATATTTTGGCATTTGACTCTCATACATGTAGCATACTTCATTCTTTTCAAAGTATGCATCCTCTGCCACTATATAGACACTGTGTAAATGATAAAAATCTTTCTTCTTTTAAGATTTGAATGGGTGACAGATTGTCAAATTTCATTTTACACATTAAAATATCATATTATATATGTTGCAGCAGTGGCTATCCTTATGTCTCTTTTATTTTCATTCCTGTATCTTTATAACATTTCTGTATTTGGAGCTGCGAGGACAGTGGATATGTTTGTTTTATGTTTGATCCATGTTGTTAAATAAATCTCTAAGATTCTTTGGCAGCAAATCCTTCTAAAATAGATACTGTAGGTCCTTATTTGTCTTTTAAAGTCTTTTCTGATTTGAAGTATTTCATTTATGTCAAATTTAATTATTTAAGATATTGAGAGTTTTCTAAGCTTTTTATATGACATAATTGTTCACACCCATTGAAAAGTTTTATTCTAGAGCAAAGTGATCTATAGGAATTTTTAAAGTAAATATTAATAGTTAAAGATTTTTATTTGAAATAATCCTTAATTAATGTACTTTTGAGTTATATTTTTCTCTCATAGCTGGATCTTCCAATATCTACTTTGTTCTTTTTTCTCTAAGGAGAGAAACAAGAGGAATGTGTGAAGCGTAGATTCTGTAGATTTCCTGTTCAGCATGATACTGAACAGGAAAACTTGGATAGTGTGTTCTGAACTCCTATTGAATCTTCTCTTTGTGTTGGCCTTTTGCTGTAACAATTGGAAATGAAATGGACCTTACCTCGAATTGGGAACAGATGAAAAACACTGCTCTCTTTTAGCCTTGCTGCTTCTTCCTATCAGCAAGTGATAGGCTTTCCACTTTTTCTTTCTATCTAGATGGAAAACAATTAAATCACATTTCCTTTTTCTAGGAATAGTAATCTATTTCCAGGGTCAACCTTAACAACAGGTAAACTACAGGAGATAATTAAAAAAATACTGTTTTTTGAAAATTCATTTCTGACTTTTTTCTAGACTTTTAATTACTAAAGGAAAATAGATACTTTTTAGTAAGGACATCCGTGCAGAGGTCTTGGTGAGAGTTGATGTTATGTAGGATAATCAGTTTGGGGGTAGTAAAGAGAATGTAGCAGATACTTAGAGAGTGAATACTTGTATAGGAAAATTGTTTAGTGGATGTGGAAAAGGTTTGTGTATGAGGGAGATATTATTAAGGAAGAATTAAGGTTTCTAGATGGAGAAACTGATTATGTTGACCTATCATTTGCTGAGCTGGAAATATTGTAAAAGGAATACGATTGAGGTAATATAAAACAAATGGGAAAGTTGGAATATGTTGAGTTGGATGAAACTGTGGCATTTCTAAGTGAAGATCGCAGGCTTAAGGATAACCAATTCCAAAATGAAGAAGAGACAACAGTCTTTAAAATCATAAATGTCAGAATGTTGAACATAAGAGTCACCGTTACAATCACAATGTTTGTGGAAATAATCCAGGTGGAGGTTGTCCACCAAGAAAGCAGTATGTGAGGATAGAACTGCAGCATTCCAATACTCCAGGGAGAGATAAAAAGAAAAATAAGTGTCACTGAAGCTAGACAAAAAGAGTTGCATATTATGTCACAAAACAGAAGAGTTTTGGAAGAAAAACTCAAGTGTTTCAATGAAGTCTTACAAGAATGAGTCATTAAATAAATCTGACAGGGACAAGAACACATTACATACTGTACCCTAGGAAAAAACTGAACCCTTAAGGGAGGAATACTCTTTGCCTTCTCTTTATGTTGATGAACTCTTCCATAGCATTAAGGAGAATCAGGGCAGATGTTTCATTGTGGAGGGAGAGGCAAGGAAGAAGAGATACTGCATGGTCTCCTTAGGTTTTAGACATTTATCTTGCCTTTATTAAGTCCCTTGTTCCCTATAGAGTAGTTATTCCAGTTCTCCAGGGCTGGAATTTCACATTGAATTTCACTCCAAATCTCTCACTAGTGGATATCTACCTAACATTTTATCTTTTTTTTTTTATGTTAGTACTGGGGATTGAATCCAGGCATTCTGGCATGACAGGTAAGTTCTTTACTGTTGAGCTGCATGGCCAAGCTCCATCGTTGCCTGATATTATTTTATGCATACATTTTCTTAGAAATTTCCTGTGTTGCTGATACATAGGTAGGACTGATTTCAGTTATATAGCTTATGTCTCAAGGAAAATATCTTAAATACCATAATTTTAAATGAACTGAACATTTCTCAGATATTTATTAGTAAAGAGAACAAGGACAATTGATCATTTCCTAGAACTAAAGTGAGGGATGACATGGGAGAAGTCTGTACAACATTGTAACAATCAGTCACAAAATTTTTATTTTCAGTCAATGTGACTCATCCAATCCATGTCCATGATGGTCGCATTCAACTTGAGCAGCCTCAATGCAGGCTTCTTCATTCTACTGGGAATTCCAGGGCTGGAGCAGTTCCACATCTGGATCGGGATTCCCTTCTTTATTAGCTACCTTGTAGCCCTTGCAGGAAATGGTGTCCTTTTTTACCTTATTTTCAAGGAGCGCAGCCTCCATGAGCCCATGTTCTTTTTCCTCTCCATGCTGGCTGCTACAGATCTCATCCTATCTAATACATGTGTACCGAAAACATTCAGTATCTTCTGCTTGGGTCCTCAGGAAATCTCGTTTCCTGGATGTCTTATTCAGATGTTTTTTCTCCACTACAGCTTTGCCATGGATTCTGCTATCTTGATGGCCATGGCATTTGATCGCTATGTTGCTATTTGCTTCCCCCTAAGATATACCACCATTCTCACCCATCAGACTATTACTAAGATTGTGATGGGTATCATCAGTAGGAGCTTTTGTATCATCTTCCCTTGTGTGTTTCTATTAAAGCGACTGCCTTTCTGCCAAACACTCATCATTCCTCACACGTACTGTGAACACATAGGTGTTGCCAGGCTTGCCTGTGCTGACATCTCCATTAATATCTGGTATGGCCTTGCTGTACCTATCATGACTGTCACATCAGATCTGATCCTCATTGGGATTTCTTACACTCTCATCCTGCGTGCAGTCTTTAACCTTCCACCCAATGAAGCCCGCCAGAAAGCCCTTAGCACATGTGCTTCCCATGTTGGTGTCATTCTAATGTTCTATACTCCAGCCATATTCTCTGTCCTTGTCCACCGCTTTGGTCATAATATTCCTCACTCTTTTCATATACTGTTTGCCAACCTCTATGTGGCCATCCCTCCTGCAATCAATCCAATCATCTATGGTGCGAAGACCAAGCAGATTCGGGACAAAATCAGTCTTCTCTTATTCCCGAAAGGAAACTTGTGACATAAAAGGGAGGGTTTGGGAAAGAAAACAGGTAATGGTATTGATTGTGGAGTGCTTCCTACTTTTTTGAATCTGGATTCTCCATAATGTTGACTTAAATTTATATAAAATCCTAGAAATATAGGGTGGGTTATAGGAAATAGTGAGTGAAGATAAGCAGGTCGATGTCAAGAGAGGCAAAATAAAAGTTGAAGAAGACACATTTGCATGAAATGATAGATCTTTGTAGATTGATATCTAATTTTTATTTTTATTTACTTTTTTTTATGGTCCTGTGGTTTGAACTAAGGGCCTACACCTTGAGCTACAGCACCAGCCCTTTTTTATGATGGGTTTTTTTCAAAATAGGGTTTTGCAGAACTCTTTCCCTGGATGATTACACTTTTCAAAGAATCCTCTGGGAAAATGAATCAACCAGGCTACCACTTCGATCACAAGGAAGGGAACTGGCCACCCTAACTCTTGAGAGAAAAGGGTGCCAAGGCACGAAGACAAAGTGAGTTTCCTCCAGCCACCCTAGGTTAAAGGTAACCAGGCGAAAGACCTGGAAAGAAGACTGTGTGAAAGTAAAGGCAAAAACAAAACAAAGCAAAACCCCCAAAACCAGGGTTGTGAGTGGCACTCACCCATGGATCACAGCACTTACTGGCTGAGGGGCTCTTGAGCAGCCTTGGGCTGACACATGTCTTACTTGTAATTTAAAAGAAAAAAAAGTGAGGCTCAGCATTCAGGGGCCTGGGCAGGGTGGTTGGTTCTGCACCTCATACCTCAGGATGACAAACTCAACTGAAAAATCCCTGACAACCTTATAAAAGAAGAGAAAAAAAATGAATCTCCTAGTCAATAGTTTTCCAACTTTTCTTTCTGGCTTATAGTGGGTATCAAAGTCACCTGGAGGACTTGGTAAAAATGCAAAAACTAAGCTCTATCATATTTCAGGAGACTCTTACTTTTTTTTTTTTTTTGGTGGTATTGGGTTGCCAGATTGGCAGGAGTTTTACCACTTGAACTATACCTCCAACCCTCATTGCTTTAGTTATTTTTCAGATAAGTGTTGACCTTGGACTGTGATCTTATTAGTTGTGCTTCTGCATAGCAGGGATAATAGGTATGATCCACCATTCCAATCTTATTTGTGGAGTGGCATCTAGCTTACTTTTTGCCATATCAGAAAAGTTCCTTTGAAAATCCCATAAACTTGGTTCTTGTAATTTTCTGAGTCTAAAGTAACACAGATCTTTATGCTCCACATAGTGCTTCCTGACAAACTGTACTCATTTCATCTAAAACTGCCCACCTTTAAATCTCACAGAATCAAAACATGTTATTCACCAGACTTTTGCTAGGCTGCCCCGCTCCCACACAGGCTGGATTAGCTCAGTGTTCAGCCCCATCCCCACTAGACAGAGGTGAAATTTTACTTCCCTTTATGGCCACTAGTTTTGTCTGAGGAGGGGAGGGTTGAAATCCACCCACCAGCCACCCTGGACTATGTGGCTCCCTCCAGAGCAGATCATGTGTCCTTCTCACAAGGAAACTCCCTGTGTAGTTATAGTAAACATTTTTCTTTCTTTAATGAAATCGGAGAAAGGGAAGGCAGAACAGGTCCTGTCTGGGGGTTGGTACAGGTGGGAAGAGGGTGGTGGGGGGGAAAAGGTGTGGGAGAGTGAATATAGTGAAATCCTGTGTACACATGTATGTAGATAGAAAAATGAGACCTGTTGAAACTATTTCGGGGGGGGAGAGGGGAAGAGAAAGAGAATGGTTGAGGGAGGGGCTGAATTCAAGTATGATGTGTTTGATATATTGTAAGAACTTTTGCAAATGCCACAATGCACCCCTACCCAGTACAATAAAAATAAAACCAAAATTTAAAGAAAACTAGAAAAAACATGTTATTTATTATCACTACTGCAGTTATCTCCTTGGCCTGAGTTATCCTTTCTTTGAGATTTTTAGCTTTGACTCCATGTTATTTCCCCAAAATGAAACAAAGCATAACAAAAGAAAACATTATGAACTCTTTTTTTTGGTTTATTTGTTCACTTATTCATATTTGCATACATTGTTTGGGTCATCTCTCCCCCCCAACCCCTTTCTCCTTCTCTCCCCCTGATTCTCTTTGCTTCCAGGCAGAGCCTGTTCTGCCCTCTTCTCCAATTTTGTTGAAGAGAAGACATAAGCAATAATAAGAAAGACAGCTTTTTTGCTAGTTTGAGATAGGATAGCTATACCAAGAGATTCCTAGCATTGCTTCCATGCACATGTGCATTACAACCCAGACTGATTCATCTTTACCAAACCTCCTCATTACTTCCCGGTCACCTTCCCATAGTGGCTTCTCTCACTTTAAGATTACTATATTATCTCCTCTACAGTGGGCACATCAAACACTTTCAAGTTTTGGGTTTCTTACCTTTCCCTATTCCCCCTGTATGTGCTCTCCTCTTAGCATGTGACCCATGTCCAATAATATTACTGCATTTGTTTTAAGTCTAAAGTCTCCATATTAGAGAAAACATGATTTTTGGCCTTCTGAGCCTGAATAACTTTGCTTAAGATGATGTTCTCCAGTTCCATCCATTTACTTGTGAATGACAAGATTTCATTCTTCTTCATGGCTGCGTAAAATTCCATTGTGTATAAATACCACATTTTCTTGATCCATTCGTCAGTAGTGGGGCATCTTGGCTGTTTCCATAACTTGGCTATTGTGAATAGTGCTGCAATAAACATGGGTGTGCCAGTGCATGAACTCTTGTCATGATTCCTGGTGATTTTAATATTCATGTAGGTGATACCTTAATAACTTGATGTGTCATTTTGCATTTTCCAAAGATGATCACCACATTATCTTCCACCTTCCATGTTTTCTGTACTATGACCTCTTTCTATTCCCATATTAAGAGTTAGAGGCCAATCCCTCTTTTCTTCAGTCCTAGGGTGGACTTAGGGATTCCTTGACAAATAACATTCAGAATTGACATATAGAGCTTCTGATGTTAGGACATGAAATCTTTACAGTTTCCACCTGGATCTCTTAAAATGCTTAAACTTACTAGGCCACCTTTGGACCCCAGCTACCATGCTATGTGCATTCCAAGCAATATGGAGAAACTGTAAATATTTTAGTGGATGGCTTTGATTGAGATCCTAACCAATAGCCAACAACAGCTGCCAGCTTTGTTAGTAAGCCATCTTGGTCATCCAGTCCAGTGGAAACACCAGACAGCTGTAGTAGTATATGCAAAATAAGAAATATATCTAATGCAGTGGTGCATTGGCCAAGGTCAAAGTGGAGTACTGAGAACACTAACACTCTTTTATGCCTCATATAATATGGTAAAAACAAAGAGATATGAGATAAAAGTGAAATTGTCCAGTGTTAAGCAGAATTTATAGTGAATATAAAGGAGTCATGGCTGACTAGATTCAAATAATAATGAACTCTCTTCACCTCCAGCATCTGCAAATGATGAAAGACTTGGGTGTAGTGTCATGTCTGTGATGAGATTGTAAGAATCTTCTTTCTAAGAATAGAGAAATACTTAAAGGTGTACCTTGTAAGCACTTTCAACTTGATGAAGAAGTTTCTAAAGAATAATAAGAATATTTCCTGATAACACTGTAACTCTAAAGCAAAATCAGACAGTGGACAGACTGGGAGATATTTGTGGATGCAACTTTTGTCTAATGAAGTGAATCCTAAGACACTCATACTGTATTCAGAGTTTTAGAAAGAAATGTATAGATGAAATCACAGTCAGCTTCTACCTAAGGAACATAGTCATTGCAAAAGAAAAAGACATCTTTGAGTCTCCAACTTCTTCAGGTAGGCAGCAGGATTAAAAACCTACTCAGGAAGATTCCAAGATGGTGGCTAGAGGGAGGAAGCAGAAAGCGTGCTTCCTAAAATAAAATCTTGGAGAGATGCTGCAGATACACCTTACAGGAAAAACCACTGAGAACAGGTAAAACTGTGACTCCTCCACACCTCCAGCCTGCACACAGAATCTCCACTTCACATTAAACGGAGAAACCAGGAGGGCTCCCATGCTGCCAAATGGCAGCACCTTGATGGCTTGGGAAGACACAGACCATAAGGTGAGCTAAGTGGGACATGGTACTTCCACAGACAACCCTGGGCCAGATCAGCATAGCCCCCTGGACAGACCAACCCCCACCCAGGGAAAAAAGAAAAAAAACTGAATAATAAGCAATAGTAACAAAAAAGACATGTAGCAAAGAGGGTGGGGCGCCCTGAGCACTGAAGAGTGCTCACAACAAGCCAGCTGGAGAAGGCAGGAGCAGCAGCACCCACCCAGCAACCAGGAGCGGGAAAGCTTGAAAAAGTGGTAGTGGGATGAAAACTCCACAGGAGAGAGGGGAAGGCCCACTTCCCACGTGAGCTGTAAATAAACAAGCCACCCAGAGAAGGCAGGAGCAGCGGCACATGCCCAGCAATCAGGAGCAGGAAGGCTTGTAAAAGTGGCAGTGGGAGGAAAACTCCACGGGAGGAGGGGGAAGACCCACTTCCCATGTGAACTATAAACAAACATGCAGGCCTGAGAAAGCTGGTGCAGTGTCACCTCCCCCATGTGCTTGGAAGGGGGAAAGCTTGTAGCAGTCTGAGGGGCTCCAGCAATTGCAGGTTGACAGCAGTGGGCAGGTGAGCTGCAGCCAAAGATAGCCATTCACAGAACTGTCCCCAGACTTTTTTTTCTCCTTGCCTTTGATGAGACAACAACCGAACTACACCTGCATGCTGAAAAACTTACTGAAACTGTATTTCATTTGAACTTGGGATACTTTGTGGTGTTTTTTTTGTTTTGTGTTTTTTTGTTTTGTTTTGTTTGGTTTGGTTTTTTTCCCCTTTGATGAGACAATGACAGAACTACTTCTGAAACACCATCTCTAGGATTAGAGGCTAAGGGGCAAACCCCAAAATTATTAAGAACTTTATTGCATTTGAACTTGGAGATCTTTTTATTTTTAATTTTTTTATTATTTTATTATTTTTTCTTTTATTTATTTATTTATTTGTTTATTTTCAATCCTCTCTCTGTCTCTCTAATGCCTGTTCAGCTTACCATTGATTAGTACACTATCTTTCCCTGTTTATATCTTTTTTTTTTTTTTTTTGATGACCACAGAAGCCAGATAGTTTATTTTAGATATCTACAATAAATTGCAAGATGGTGCTCAGGAGAAATGGACAAAGCTCTTTTAAGCCCTTAGAGAGACAGAGTTTGGGGAATGCTGGAGAAAGTTTAATATTCAGGAACATAGAGGCATTGACTACTGCTTTCTCCATTACCTCAAAATGTGGCTTCACTGATGAATATCTTATAGGACCAGAAGAGCTTGGCACTGTAGTACATCCCCTTGGATGGAGGAACCTTGAGTTTATATCTTTGAAACTTTTTTGTTTGTTTCTTTGTTTTGTTTTTTTCTACTTGTTTGTTTATCTGTTTTCCCTTTTACTTTAACTTCTTTGCTTTCCATCTCCTCTCACCCTTCCATTCTAAATATCACCATTGTTATTATTACAAGCTAGAAAATACTTAATTGCACACAGTACAGGGACA